>NC_133793.1:7132599-7250756 GCF_003597395.2 Chelonoidis abingdonii
GTTTTCAGCTTTGTGATATTGGTCCTGTTAAAGTACCAAGTATATATATTACTGGTTTGGACTTTATTCTACTTGCACATTATAAATGTGATCAAGTCAATATTGCTTGTACTTAAGCCACCATTACTTTTTAGTTCTGTGATCAAAACTAAATCTGTTCACAGCTTTATCTGGTGTGGTCAGATGTTTGGCTACATGTGTGTTCTTTCTGTGTGCTGCCCCAGCTGTGCGCAGCCAGCCAGCACAACAGACCTTGAACGAACCGCTCAATGACACACAAGATCTGTTAATGTTTATGAAGGTGCCAGGCGAAGCACAGTAATAGCACCTGGCGGACTCTACAAGGATACTAAGACATGTAAGCCCATGACAATGGACGCAGCTCACTCAGTGGCAGGGCTTTCCATTCCTCCCTCAACTGGCCAAAGATACTCCTGAGATACATCTTTTACCCTGATATAAACAAGTTACGTACTGTCATCCTGACCTTATCTTTTAGGGGGGTCAGTGTGTTCCTGTTATCCTTGGGGAATGTTTTTGTACCTCCCTGGCGTCGGAATGTTCTGGTACTACTTGATATCGGAATGTGTTTGTGTGAATACTCTGTGACTAGCACTTTTTAGGAATATGTATTTCTGCAATATCAGCCCTGTTCTTGCCAGACTCTGTGAGCAGGTCTTGCCTTATACCAGGCCTCTGATACAAGGGCCTATGTTTCTACTACATCTGGTAAAGCAAGATCTAATAAAGAATTCCTCTGTGTTGGCTTCAACACTTTTTGAGTTATTAAAATTGTCATATATAGTGTTTAGAAATTCCAACGATGCTTTAATACTAGTAGCATGAGACCTCTCCATATGTCACTCAAACTGAAATCCCCCATATGAGTCTGTGATCACACAGCTTTCCCCCCAACACACACATATTATAGATATGGCTGTCCTCCTGTTCCCTTGGGCTATTTGGTGGTCGGTAGCAAACATCAACTAATATCCCACCTTGTGTTTTATCTGATAGAACACTGATCCATGAGCATTTAAGATAATTTTCCTCTGAGTTACCAGGGACTCGGAAACAGCTGATGCCATTACTGACATGGAGTGCCCCTCCCTTTCCAGCCTTCCTAAATAGGTTACTACCATGGATACTAAACATGCCAGTAGCTTGATTCATCCCTCCGGATTTTCAGTACCACCACCGAGGTTGAAATTTACGCTCCTATGAGCGTAATCCCAATGTCTTGTGTTTGTCACCCAGGCTCAGGGTGACCAGATGTCCCGATTTTATAGGGACAGTCCCGATTTGGGGGCCTTTTTCTTATATAGGCTCCTATTACCCCCCAGCCCCGTCCCGATTTTTCACAGTTGCCCTCTGGTCACGCTGGAAACCACGGCTCCGAAAGATGGGGGGGGGGGGGGTTCTTCCTGCCTTGTCCTGTGGTCCTGGATCATGTTGTCTCCGCCATAATAACGGCTGTGGCGGAGCGCTCCCATGCTCCCCCAGGCCAGTGAGCGCGCCCCCCTGGCAGCTCCGGCAGCTGGTCCCGAAGTGGGAGGGGTCCACTAACTCGCAGAGCCCCTCCCGCCGAGCCCGCCAGCGGGGCAGGGCCTGGCGCGAGGGGGTCCCCACGGGGGGGGCAGCCAGGCCGCTACGCCGGGAAGGGGTGGGCCGGGGGGACCCCCCACGGGCGGGGGCTCTATGGGGGGGCTTGGGGAGCCCCCGTGTGACCCCGCCCTTACCGTGACCCGACGCGCTCCGCTGCTCACCCGCGAGGCGCCCCGCTGCCCTGCTCCAGTCGCCGGCGCCGGGTTGCATCAGCTTCGCGCGACGCCTCAGCCGCCCCGGCCGGACCCCGCTTCCGCCGCAGGGACAGGGCGGGGGAGTCGAGCCCAGAGCACGTCGATGGGGGCGTGGCCTCGCGGCGGGCGGGGGCGGAGCCTGTGATGCCCCTCCCGCCCCCCGCTCGCCAAGGAGCTCGCGTTAGTTAGTCGCGACTCGAGCCCCCGGGTCGCGTCCGGAATGGCGGCGGGTGAGTGAGTCTCCCCCACCGGGGGAGGGCGAGTTCTGATGGGGGGGGGGCCGGACCCCAACTTCCCCCCCGCGTGGGCTGTGACGAGGGGGGGCTTGACTCGAACTGCCCCTCCCCCACGTGGGCTGTGATGGGGGGCGTGACCGCAACTTCCCCCCACCCGTGGGCTGTGACAAGGGGGCCTTGACTCCTACTTCCCCCCACCCGTGGGCTGTGACGGGGGGGGCTTGATTCCAACTGCCCCTCCCCCACGTGGGCTGTGGTGGGGGGGGCTGACCGCATCTTCTCCCCCACGTGGGCTGTGATGCGGGGGTCTTGACCCCAACTGCCCTTCTCCCTGTGTGGGCCGTGATGTGGGGGCCCTGACTCTCACTGCCCTCCCCCAGGTGGGCTGTGACTGGGCGGGGTCCTGACCCCAATCACCCTCCCCCCCCCCCACCGTGGGCTGTGACTGGGCAGGGCCCAGACCCCAATTGCTTACCTCCCCCTGCCCCCAGGTGGGCTGTGACTGGTTCCAGGAGGCAGAGGAGCCTACAGCTTAACCCCAAAAGCGAGTGGACCCCCAAAGAAGGGCTGTCGTACTGAAGGGGTTCCTCCCAGGGACCGTGGGGAGCTGAGAGAGCACAGGCCCGTGAGTCCCTGACCACTTGGCTATATGCCATCTCCATGCTGTTCCCATCTCCTTAAGAAAGACATTGTAGAGCTGTGCAGAGAGAGGGGCCAGGCAACTGGAAGCGAGTTCCTCTCGGCTGTCGTGGGGTGCAGGGGGAGGACCAGAGTCCTTTCTGTGGGCTCCCCTCTCCGAAAATCACTGATTTCTGTGCTAACAAGTTCTGTTCTGCACTGTGTTCCTGTCGAGTAATAAACTTTCTGTTTTACCTGCTGACTGAGAGTCACGTCTGACTGTGAAGTTGGGGTGCAGGACCCTCTGGCTTCCCGCAGGAGTGGGATGTGACCTGCAGGGGGGCCCTAACCCTGATCCCAGCTGACCCCTCGCAGGTGGGATGTGATGGGGGTTCCTAATCACAACTACCCCCTCCGGATAGGCTGTAATGGGGGAGAGGGAGACCTTACTGAGGTGAACTTTGGGTGGGAGGGTGCAGCCAAGAATAATAGATATTAATGATATTTAAGATTGAAATTATAAAAATTAATGTGGGGTCACAGGGCCTACAAGTTGAGGCCTGTCACATTTCACTTAGCCATATTAGTCCTCAGGCCTTAGAAGGGTTGGTGTAAGTAGGTGACCCAGGAATAACCCTGTACCAGTGAAATTACAAGGTTACTGTAAAGAATGTGTCAGTGGGTGTTGTTAGGGAAAATATACCACAGTGTACTTGTCTAGACTGTGAGGCACCCAATTGTAACATTGTGAGAAATTCTGCAGGTTACCATGCAAACTAGTTTACAGAAATGCATAATGAGAGTAAGGGGAACTAAGGGATAGCCAATGAGAAATGAGGTGCCCCTAAATTAGTGGGATGTGGAAGTATGGATGAGGGAAAAAGGGGTTGGAACCCTTATGCATATGTATGAGCCTTAGTGTGTGTAAGCATAAAAGGTGAGCCAAAGAAGTGGAGAGATGCTAGGATGGCAACTACTGCTGGTGGTGGTGGTAGTGGTTGTTGCTAGTCACAGGGCTAAATGCTTCACACTTTTTCTCTGTCGTATTTTAATGTTTGTGGGATTGTTCATCTGCTTAGTGGACTTGTTAATAAAGGGACTTGTAATAAATTGCAGTTGTTTCTATGTTCTTCTAGCGTCTTTTATTCTAATGATACTGATGATAATATTCCTGATGCTGTAGCCCTCAGGAGACCAAACCTTCATTGACCATTGTGGTCTAAGTGATTGATGTAAATTGATTAACCACCAATCCATTAATAAGGCTACAACTGGCCCACTCCCCAGTTAGAGCCCACCTCTAAAGGGCTCTGACTGGGGGGTACTGCCTCCTGATACTCCCTCCCCCTTCCTGATTGCCCCCAAATAGAATGTGAGCTATGGGCACTAAATGCCTATTCCTTTAGAGACCTCTGCTCCCAGACAGGGTCTGGCTTGAAGAAAAACTCCTCTCCTGCTACCTTGTAAGTGGGGAGTTGCCCGTCACAGCAGAGATGGCCTATGAGGCTGCGAAGCACTGCCCACCTAAGCAGGTAAGTGATCAGCCCACTAATGCCCTCCTCCAGTGGGCTGTTATCCATCATGTGTGGTTCAGCCTCTGGCACTAACTGCCACATACACTTAGAGAGGAAGGGAGGGTAGAGAACTGAACATTCTCCTGAATTCCCTGCCTAATGAGAGAGTCCCCAAAATGGAGTAGCAGAGGAATTTCCCCATCCCCTGATATTAGTGTCGGAGATACAGATTTCTCTTTAAAGGGGTGAAGAGGGAGCTGGGGTGATAGATGTTCAAACCAGCAATTGCCTAGTTATACCAGCACTGGATGTGTGTGGAAACTGGTTGTGTGTAGGGGGATGGGGGTGTCCTTTATGTATGTATGTATGTATGTGAATTTCTGCATAAGAAATGGGTTGGGTAATGTAAGAGAGAAGTGTTCCCTTGGGTGGACTCTAGAAACAGAAAATAAACATGGATGTGATATTTATACCTTGAGGCTGCTTTTAGAAATGAGGATAAAGCTGGCAGGAAAGGTGGAAAACCAGGTGTTTAATTGGAAAACGTCAGAGGAAAGGCACAACAAAAATGAGTGATGATGAAGTAGGTGCTGTTCGGGTGAAAGGAAAACTAAAAAGGGAGAAGATGTAGTCTAGAAAATGTGCTAGGTTAAAAAAAAAAAGAAAAAGAAATTGGGCTAAATATGGAGGAGTATGAAAAACTCCTTGTTAGTGTGAGTAAAAGTTAGAGATAAGTTGGAGATAGTATGATGGGAAAATGGAAGGTACCAAGGACATGACCTAGGGTTATGTTGCGGTTATAACTGGTTTTAGCAGCCGTTTTTAATGGGTGTTTTTTAGAATTTGGAATGGGTTATTAAAATGCTATCTATTCTGATAGCATGGAAAGGAAATTGGTGCAGGTGTTAATTTAAATAATTTGTAATGTAAAGAGCCAATAAAGAGGTGGCAGAATGTGACTATGGTAATGGGTTTAATGTGAATTAGTATTTTTATAGGTTACAAAAGGAGTAGCCTTGCTAACTTGGGGGAGCAATGAACACCAATAGCATACAGTTAGGCTACCTGATGAGAAAGCTATACTTCATTTTGTTGTCAGTAGACTGATCAGCTCATACACCATTCCATCTTTGAATGTGAGTATAATTGTAGTACCTGTGTAAATGGGAATTGTATGTCTGTTTGCTTAACTAATAATTGAACAATAAATTATTGTTAAAAGTGTCATCCTGGGTCTACTGCTAAATTAAATTGTCTGTACCCAGCCTAGAGCCTCAAACCTGGAAACTAAGTTTGGTTTATTGTATCCTTATCTTTGACAATTTAATATTAATTGGGAACATTTAAAAATCAAGGTTCCAAAGGCAAATAGGTATTTAGGGAGGAAATAGCCCAGTAAGAAGGTGTGAATAGAACTGAAGTTTAGGCAAGGGATGTAAGGGTCTGAACTGCGTATAGCTTTGATGTAAAGGAGTAGGATTTCACTTTACAGAGCTACTAAAATGAGATATTCCAGTCCATATCTGTACCTATTTCTTGCTTTACTAGCACCTAGAGAGATTATGTCTTGAAACATTGCTCTATATACAATTTAAAAACACTGTTCTACTCTGAAAATTGACTCCTCTTCTTAACTCAGTAGACTCAACTCAGTACCCACTTCCTGTGGGTATTCAGTCAGGTCTACTTTACTAACAAGTTTATTTGTTTTACTTCAGTTAGTCCTGCAGAACCAACACAGCTCTGGGACAAGGAGATATTAAGCCTGTAAGATATTAGCTTAAAAAAGTTAGCATAAGTATAGTAGGCCTGCCACCTTTGGCACAGATAAATGGCCTGATGGGTTACCCTTAGATTTTGGGGAACTAGGAATAAGTTGCTTCGTGGCAGGAATTGAAATCTAATGGTATGATGAAGTGGGGGAGTTTCTTGTTTTCCTGTGGTTTTCCAGTGGTTTGCATGCAGAGGGGTGGGACTCAGTTTCCATGGGTGTTACTGGTTTAACGAGGTGACGGGAGAGGGAGTTTGTTACAGAGGACCAGTGAGGGGACTTGAGACCCCGGCCAATGGCCTGCAGGATGGAGACCCCAGCGATCGGTGACCCAGAGGTCTAGCTCAGGAGTCACAGCCAGTTCTGGCCAGTGGGAGGACAATGGGCTGTGAAGAGAGGACCCCAGTGACCTAACCAGCCAGTTCCAGTCAGAGGACAGAAGCGAGGAGAGGAGGTCCTGAGGACCCGGTTTAGAACCCTGTTTACCTGGAGAGAAGACAATGGACAGAGGCAGGGCTTGGGGCCATTGATGTCAGATGCCCAGCTGGGAAGCAGTGGCGCTTGGGGCTGGAGAGGGAGAGCAGGCAGGGCCCACATGGATGCAGGGAGACTGGGATGTGATGTGCTGAGAGAGGCCAGGCCTGAGACCCTGAGGGTTTCCTGAGCTGTGTTCAGTGCTCAATAAACCCTCCTGTTTTACGCTGGCTGGGAGTCTAGAGAATAGGGTTGCATCAACCCCTTTGGGAGTGGAGGCTCTGGGGGTCCAGAGCGAGTGGACTCCCTGAGGGGACCCACAGCAAGAAACAGGTGTGCTAAGGCTCAGAGAGGTGCGGATCCAGGAGGTGGAGGGGCCTGACCCTGAGAGAGAGTGGACCCCTGAGAAGGGCTGTCTCACTGAAAGGGGCAGCCCCCATGGATTGCACGGGGCCAAGCGTGGGCCCGATCTGTGAGTCTGTGACAAATGGTAAATGGTAACCAAAGGAACATGGAAATGATAACCGGCAACCTGCTTGAGCAAGAAGTGACGGATATGACAGTGAGCTAAATGGCATTACTATGTATTCATATGCTAACCTATAGGAGAAGTACACCCCAATATCTTGAGGGTGAGGAAGTTAGACTTGGGCATGGAAGGCTGATCATTAGCATAGGGCAAACTAGCATGTTGAATTAGTGCATTTTTCCATCATTTGATCCTTCAGCTCTATTGTTTGTTGTAACCTATAGGGCTAGCTTGCCTCTATATCTGCTTGCTTGCCTATATATCTTTTCTTATGGTTTTCTTATTTTCTTATGGGTTTGATTATTTGTTTTATTATACTAGGTTTATAGATTTATATTAAGAGTATTTTTGACTGTAACACAAAGGACCTACAGGCCACATCCTGTATGCTGAGCTAAGGCAAAGTTGCCATGCATATGTTTGAGACCTTTCACCTAGATATGTGGTGATGAGCTAAACCGTAAGATCCATATATAGTTGCGATCTTTAACATAGATAAAGGATGCATTGAAGCAGGTTGGTATAGGGGAGCTACCTAAGTTCATATCCTCTTGAAACTTAACTGGTACACCACAAAGAACTTGAAAATAACCGGGTAGGACGGAAATAACAAATGTGAGAATGACTTAATGTCATTGATATATATCAGGGGTCCGCAACCTTTCAGAAGTGATGTGCCAAGTCTTCATTTATTCACTCTGATTTAAGGTTTCGCGTGCCAGTAACACTACTGTAACGTTTTTAGAAGGTCTTTTTCTGTAAGTCTGTAATATATAACTAAACTATTGTTGTATGTAAAGTAAATAAGGTTTTTTAAATGTTTAAGAAGCTTTATTTAAAATTAAATTAAAATGCAGAGCCCCCCAGACTGGTGGCCAGAACCCAGGTAGTGTGAGTGCCACTGAAAATCAGCTTGCGTACCGCCTTCAGCACATGTGCCATAGGATGCCTACCCCAATATATATGTGTATGTCATCAGTATATATGAACACACCAGCCTGTGGGGCAAGTGTACCCTGGCATTTTGTGGGTGAGGAAACTAAGTTTGGACATAGAAGGAGGGCTCAAGTGTTCAAGTTCTGTAAGAGGGGTGACCCAGTATGCCAAGGAAGTTTCTTCATTCATAGTTAATTATCCTTTTGTTTATTAGTCTGTTAGAACTTACAATTAAGAATTAAGTCAGTGAGTTAAGTAAAACTCTAAGTTAGCTTCTTTAGTCTTCTATAGCTCTTAGCTCTTTGGCTTCTCCTAAGCTTTCCATCTCCCACTCAAGAATTGAGGAACCTGGACCTGAACTCTCTTGGCATACCAGAGGCAAGGCTAGTCCTTTCTCTCATATCAGGTTATCAAGGAAGGGTGTGAGTATACTAATCAAAAGCTTTATAGTGCATAATACCACATGTATCTCTAGATAATATCATTGCCTTTGTAACTCTGATTATTTTACCATTTGATTACTATTCCATTTATCGCAATAAAAGTCTTTAAGGCTACATTTGTCTCAGTGTGAGCATCCTTGTCATACATCCCAAGTGTCCTTGCATACTCTGTGTAGCCTAATTCTGGGGCAAGAACCTTATTATCTTCTGATCAGATTAATTGGTAAGCCTATAACCCATATTATCTTAAAATAAGAATATTAACCTTCTTAAATCAGGCAACATTGTCTACCATCCATCGTGGCATTGAGAAAGCTGGACTATAAGACTCATTTGGCATGTCAGAGGCAGGGCTGGTCCTTTGTCTTAAAGAAGGGTGTAAGTATGCAAATCTAAGAGCATATACAAAGAATGATATCGCAGATATCCCCCATACTGGATTATTCCTGTCTGATTATGTGGCTCAGAGCTTTTCTGGCTTTATTACTGATCCAAATAAAAAATCACTGCTTTGCTTTGACCTCAGTGTGAGTGTCCTGGCTATACCCCTTGAGATTCCTGACAAGATACTGAACTCATTGGTTTTAGTTCTGTGTAGCCTGATTCTGTGACCAGAACCTTAGTACCTTCTGGTCAACTGAACAAGTATTACTACCTATTAAAAGGATCAGGTAACATTATAATATTATATTATTTAAACTTTTTGTTACTGTTTTCTTATTTAAAAATGTTATAATGCTATCTCACTGGAGAGGGAGGAAAGGTTTGAGGCTTCATTTAATATGCAAACTGCTCTATGATCCTTGGATGAAAGGTGCTATGAAAACATACAATATTTCTTTGTACAGTCTTTTTTGGGGTGTCTTATACTGATTCATGTCAACAGCTTCAAAGAAAACAGCATCCAGTGGTCTCTGTAGTCATGATTAGACTCCATTAGTACTGGCTAATATAGCTATTGAAATTAGACCTCTGACTTGTGAGCCCTCTCTATGTCGGGGATTTCTCATTAGCATGTCTGGCTTACTGGCTCTAATTCTCTAGCTGATATTTGAATAGCTTGAGCAAACTCACTCTGTTATAACCTTTAATAACATTTATTTAAGTCAGAATAGCCGGGAGTGGAGGCCAGGTTTCTTCAGACATTGGGCCACTTGCTCCAAGAGTGGATGCTCATAGGCTCTTCTCTTGCTGCTGCGTCAGCAGGAATAAATTTAAAAGAAACAACAGAGGCAAAATATATACAACACTTTCTTCCTTAAAAGTTAGGCAGCCGAATGCCCTAGATTTCAAAGTGACTAGTATTTCTAAAATGGATCAGTCACAGGACAAGTGTAAGCTGTCTTGGACCAAGTGAAAATCCCACACTTAACTTGCCAAAGAGGTGTACATCACTTTTTCCAGAGAAGGACAGAGGGGACTAAGAAGGAAGTAAGATTAGCTGAGATGGGAACAGGTGAGAGACACTCCTTTAGTTCACTTACATTGTTCTCTCTTTGCAGGCAAGTGGGATCCATCCTGTGACTGACTGACTTTCTAGAAGAGTGAAACACATTATAGGCTGATTAGAGGCTCAGCAACACTGGTACCTGTTCTGCCCTTGCTTCAAGTGGCGAAGCAGAAGCAGTGAGGTCACTTAAAAACAGAGACCAACAGCATCATGGAAGACAGCTCTCCACATTCCTTTGGGCTTGGTGTATATAATCATAAAGTGACTCTTGTTAATGACACAATCCCCAGGGCTAAAAGGCCCTTAGACTTACTGGAGGAGGATGAGCCCCTGCAATCAGATGCTAAGAAACGGCGCCACTTGAGTAATTATTGTAGCACTCCATGTCCTTCAAAGAAACTACCGCTGTGCTCCCCAGATTCTGCCTGCTTCCTAGGCTCCTCAGGCTGTCTGGATGATATTGAGCTGGAGAACATTGTCATCAGAGTTAGTCTTCCAGAAGAGAGTGTAGTAGCCCTTTCTGTGAATACAGCCAGATGTTTTGATGATAGTGAGCCAGATGACTCTTTGCTGGAACCCTCAGATGATGAACAAGGGAACTCTCCCTTCAATTACACTGAGGAAGAATGTAGGGAAATGTTAGCAGATGATTGCTTAGGAGATGACCAGAACTCCACTGGAGAGAGTGCTTTAGTGAATCAAGATGTACGGGGACAAAGTGAGAAGGAAGTGAGTAGCAACTGTAGTTTGGCATCATTTCCCCCTGAAGACACAGAGACATCATTCAGGACCATAGATGAGTTAGTAAGTAATGAGTCTCTCTCTCAGACTGGCTCTTCAGTTAATCCTGGATATTTTCAAATTCTTGAGGATGAAACAGCTAATCCTGAGGGTAAAGGATGCTTGAATGTGGACTGCTTGAAATCAAATCAAGTCACTTGTACGCTATTTGACTGTGATCTTCAAGGGCCTCTCAATCTTTCCCCAACTGATGCAGATTCAGTAGATCAGCCAAAAGGGGATGATGGCTTGGAGGAAACCAGCAAAAAAGCTTCACAAGTATTGAGAGATGACCATCTACAAAATGCAAGCAAGCAAAGTACAGAGTGTGATGAAATCAGTTCTAATAGCTTGGTTGTTGAAGAGTCTCTTGAGTGCCTGGCTTCTAAAGAGCACCACAATAGAGACCTGGATAGTGTGAAAAAGCTGCCATCAGAAATCAAAGAATCATCTCCCTTCTATGATGCACACATTAAAACTTCCACGTACTCTCCTGACCCTGCCTGTGGTCAAAGTAAGGATAAAATGGAGAATCCAGCACCTGTACTGCTACTGCATCCGAAAACCTCTAATGTCATCTTAAATCAGGACCCTTCCAAAGGAACAGACAATGGATTATCGGGGACCTTTGGCTCTCAGAAGGAAGATTTGAGCCAGGAATCCACATCTGTTGAAGAATTGTCAGACAATCCTAAAGTAACAACACATACCTCTGTCTCTTTACTCTTATAAAGCAGTCTTGCCTAAATGTTTTTAATAGAAAATGTTTTTTAATTTGTTTAAAATGTTAGAAGTGAAATGTGTTTGTCTTTCAACAAAGCCATAAGCTTATGAAGCAGAACAAATGGACAGTAGGATGGATGGGTCAGACATGGTTTTTATTTAAACATTATAGTTCAGTTGTCAGTAGCAATATCAGGGTGCATACATGGATTTGCAGCCTTGCACAATAAGTAAGCTTTTCTATAGGAAAATAATGCATCTTAATGGACACAGGAGTGTCTTTTGTCAGGCTAATCCTCTTTCTCCTCCTCTCTCCAGTTAAACTCTGTAGCCTTAAACCGGAACTGTGGGGAAGACAGTACCTGTGGGAAGAAGCTAGGCAAAGTCATTCCTGTGCCACAGGTGGAAGAAAGGTAACATCTTTTATGCACAGTTTAGCTCAACAGTTCTCATACTGGTTTATGGAGCACTTGCTGGGGGTCTGAAGAGCTGGCTGCTCTCATGGTAATAACTTTTCTCATTTCCACTTGCTAAATTGCAAGTAAATTTATTTAATGCCCTGTTAGGTAATATTTTCCATGTAAGCGATTGCTGTAGTTGTCACAAGGGTTACTTGTGAATGGGAGGGGAGGGAATCCAAGCTGTTTTGAGTCTGAGAGGCGGTGTCTGAGGCACTATTAGGATGTAGTTCATATTATGAATGTGTGAGAACACCTGGTGTGTTCACTGTTCCCCTTTATCCCTTTGGTTTCCAGCAGATGGCAGCAACAATACAACTGGCCAAAGACAGAGCATGTTAACTGTCCAAGCAGGCAGTATGCAATGCTGTCATAGCCCTGTTGGTCCCAGGAAATTCGAGACAAGGTTGGCGAGGTAATATTTTTTTATTTAGCAGAAGTTGGTCCAATAAAAAGATATTACCTCACCCACCTTGTCTCTTTAAAGCAGGCAGTCTGTGAGATGGGGGAAGATGCCAACATAATTTTTTCTTACCCCTAGATTTGCTATTTCTACCCTCTACCTGCTTCACCTCTTCATCTCACTCGCAATGGTGATTTCTGCCATTGTCATTCCTCAACTTTCCATAGTTTCACTGCTAATGGGGGACAAACATCCTGTCCTCCCACAGGCTGAGAGCAGACTCGTCAGCTGTCCTGCTCCTAGGAGCGGCTTGCCAGATCTCCCCCTTACAACTAGTGTGTCCAAAAGAATAGTGCTATAAGGAAGTTCTGGCTGTATTTGCCACACAGGGAATCATGGTGCTGTTTGTTCCATGGAGCCTTGCTTGACAGGTGCTTCAGAAAAATTAACTTGCTTTTTCTTAAAGACCAAAACAACGGATATGCATTTCCGAAGCAGAACTTGAGCAGAAGAAGCGTATTTATATCCAATGTGTGCGTGCCCATGTAAAGAATTCCATGGATCCTACACCAGGTAACCTGCAGTTACGGTTGGGAAGTGGCGAAGGCACAGACGGGGCCAAATTTGTTAGTTTGCATTCAGCAAAGTTGTTTCAGATGGTATCATTTTTTAGGCAGCAATAAGAATAATGTCGCCTGCTCCGCTTATGGAGACTATGGAATCCAATCAGTGTTCCCTCTGATTTTTCCCACGGTTGTGCAGAATTTTATGTGCACCAATATGGAGGTGATGTGTCACACATCATTTCCATATTGGTGCGCACAACAAAATTCGTGTGGTGGGGATGGGGCTGAGGGGTTCAGAGTGTGGGACAGGGCTCAGTGCTGAGGCAGAGGATTGGAGTGGAGGCTGAGTGTGAGGGCTCCAGCTAGGGGTGCGGGCTGTGGAGTGGGGCTGGGGATGAGGGGTTTGGAGTGCAGGCTGCCCTGGGGCTACGGTGGGGAGAAAGGACTCCTCACAGCAGCACCTGGGCTGGGAGGAGAGGTGCCTCTCCTCGCCATGGCAAATCTAAGGCTGGGGCCACAGGCCCTGGCGCCTCTCCTCCAGCCGTGGCAGATCTGGGCATGGGCTGGGTTGGGGCTGGGGGAGCGGCATCTCTTTCCCTGAGCACCTGCGCGATGCTTAATAGGCTGCTGCGTGACCATGCAGCTTAGAGGGAACTTAGGGTTCAATATGTAACCACCCCTGTTTTGAGACTACATCAGAAGCTGGGATAGACAAGGAGTTTGATGCACATGCTCAAATTGTGTGGTAGATGCAGGTACACTGTCAAAAACTGGCACTTTGGGCAGTGAGGGCATTGCACTTATAAATTGACTATAAAATGCAATATGGGAGAGGTTGACATGGGTTCTTGTCTCTGGTGGTGCTTAGGGATGGGAGGCCATTCTTTCCAGCTGGCAGCATAGAACTTAAAATTGTGAAACCTTTAACTTAAGTCCAAGTAGTAAGACTTGAAATTCCTGCTAATATCTTCCAAGCCGCTTAGGCTGTGCCCCTCTCAGATGGGTCGTACGAAAGCTATTGCTGACAGAGGGTAAAGAAGGATCTCCACGTAAAGAGCAAACTTGAATATTAGATGAAGAGCTGCACCTGAAGGAATTGTGGGTGGAACTGAGAAACTCCAGAGGTTAAAGATGGCCCTAGTGGCTTACAAAGATGGTTTCAAACTGTGTTCATTTGTCAGGCTTTTCATGGGTTTGGTAACTTTCCTTTCTTGAGAGTTTCAAGAAACTGATAGTTGTGCCACTGCTCACATGGAGCTGCCACTTCTCTGGGCAGTGCAAACAGCTGCCTAGCCACATGGGTGCTTTCCAGTGTATGAATATAGCATAAGTAATGCAGAGGGGACTATGCGAGGAAAGCTAATTATGACCCGTTTTCTCCTCCTTTCAAATTAAAAATGCAAGGCATATGTTCTGAGTCGTAGGAAATCAGGCAGGAGCCTGATGAACAAGGCTGGTGGGTGAAATGGAAGATCCATTTCACTGAGGAAGAATGTTGTGTGTGATGCACCTAATCTTTTTGCTTCTTAGTGGAAGTGTCTATATTGTTCCAAATAACTTTTGGCTTGGAATGTAGTGTGACAGGTAGGAGGATTTTTTCCAGTTGGGTCACGTAAGAACCTTCTCAGTTGATTGGGTTTGATTCTGAGCGGTGCCTTTCTCCATGCACCTATTATCCCAGTGAGAATTTATAATCAAACCTTGTCAAGGAGCCACAGCACACGTATTGTAGCTGTGAGTAATTCTTCCAGGAATCTAGGCCAGAAAGCCCACCAGATCTGTGCCTTTCCACTGCCTCTTGCTGGGAAGGGGTAACAAAACAGGTGACTGAAAGTAATACCTTGTTATGCCACCACTTTGGTTAAGCTTTTTTTGTATTGTAGGCTGTCACTTGTACTTTTGTAGCATAGCATTTAACTTCATTGTTCACACTCTTCTGCATAATCTCCCCCACACTTCTCTGTTGTAGCATATCCCTTGTCTGTCATTCGTATGTTGCCTGTTCTGATTGTAAGCTAGTTTGGGGCAGGGACCTTGTCTTTTTACCTGTCTTTATAGCACCTAGCACAGTATTATACAAATACAACTTTTCTATGCTCATGTTGGTGGCTTTTGTGGGCTAAACCACTTAGAGGTAACAGCTGCACTAACTGCCAACCATTCAGTCTTTATAGATATTGGATAGTTTGGAAGGAGTCCATTTTCTGAGCTAACTTTTCCCTGTCTGGCAAAGTGAACTGACCCAGTGCAGAATAAACCTGTGGCTTTGAGTGTATGCATCTCCTCCAAAAACTAGGGAACAGAATATTTCCTATGAAATAGATTTGTTTCCAGCTTTCCACATGAATCTAAATGCTGCAGACGCTGTGTTCTAGCGGATGTACAATTGTGATGTGATTTGAACATCTGTTTCCAAATGACTGGCTGCAACTGTCCGTAATTGACCACAAAGAAATTTGCCAGCTGACCACTAGCTTAGTATTCAAACTTCATATTGCTCTTCATTCAACCATAAATAGAATCCATCCTTCTTGATGAGAGCCTCATTGTGGATTCTGTTTGGTCCGGAATCATTTGTCACTAGTGATGAGGTTCCCTATTTTCATAACTGGAAGTGACTATAGTGGCTCTTGGCATTGAATGTTCACCCAGTATTGTTACTTCATCTTGGTCTAGAAGAGAGAGAAACCACACTCCTTTTTTTTTTTTTTTTTTTAAGGGCAGGTGAAGAACAAATTTAGTGGTGAGTTGTTTTTTTTTTCCTCTCCCTCTATATATCCTTCTCTTGCTTTTCGCAACATTGTTCAGTAAATGTGCCTTTGCAGTGTATTGATGACGTAATTTTGCATATTGAATAGTGCTTGCACCACCTGCTGCTCAGACAGCTTTCATGGCATCATGTGGACACTCTTCACACTTGTGAGCTGTTTGATACCTGGAAAGCAATACTAGCTCTTCCAGTTTGGGTATCTAATAGCTTCTTTCCTTAAGAGCTCCTCTGCTAGTAAAACTGTACCAGGAGTTCTGTCCAAGGACAGATTGACACAGCATGTTAGATATACAGGGCTGCCTCCACTTGGAGGTGACCTGTTTATCTCCTCTCTGGAAATGCATAATTTGCATTGTAATGCTTCCCAACTCGATCATGCCATTGGCAGCCTGGCAAAGACATGATGAAGCTGGATCCTCTGGGGCAGAGAGAGAGGAAGCAACTTGTGAAGTGCCATAGGGAACTGTTAGGACCTGATTTTATTTAATTCCTTTAATTTATGAAGGTTAACTATCTTTATTAAATAGTGTTGCAGACAAGGAGGATTAAGTAATACAGGGGATCTAATGGCAGAGGTTAAGTGGGTTCTTCTGATTTCACTGATGCTCTTGGATATAAAGTATGGGGGAGTGGTCTTCTAGGGAGAGGATCTATGGTGTGGGCTGAGCATTCCTGAAGGAGGAATCCTAATCACAACCACATCTGGGAAGAAGGCTTGAACTGGTTCTTTCAAACAAATGAACCCCACCCAAACCCATAATAAATTCAAATCCTGGGAAGCAGGATGAGTTTGGACTTTAGAGCGTATGGGCTCTGTTTGTACAGCAGGTTGGGAAAAGTGCCTACTCGCAGTGAGACTTAGATTGTGTTTGGGGTAGGGGCAGCTTCTGGGAGTCAGCTGTTCAATGGTAGCATCACCTCCATCCCTCCTCTCCCCTCTCCCAAGCCAACGTCAGTGTGAAAGCTGAAGCTTCTCTAGTGGAAAGCCAAATGCAACAAATAAGGGGGCTGGATATTTTTTCTAAAGGGAAGTTTAAGACTAGTGACCAGACTTTCAAAAGAGCTCAACGTCCAGAAGCTCCACTGAGAACAGTTGGAGATTCTTAGTATCTGAGAGCTCAGCTCTTACGAAAATCTGAATGTAAATGTATTGCTTCTCTCTGTTTTGCTATTTTGGGAGGATGGGGATGGGAATATATCTGTAGGTGAAGGACAATAACCCTGCGGTCAGGGAACAGACCTGGGAGTTGAGATCCAAGTTTTATTCTTGACTCTCATGCAGACTGACCATGGCAAGTCACTTTGTCTCTATGCCTCCCTTCCTTTTTCTCTGTCTGTAGATAGTGATGACAATTTTTATTGCTTTCTCTGAAGCACTCTGAGATCATTGGATTAAATAGTGCTAGAAGCGCCAACTATTTGAAGAGTCCAGAAATTCCAAGGAAACCAGATGCTGCTAAAGAGGTGCAAGGGATTATTTCTGCTGTACAGCATTGGTTCTCCATTGTGATCTAAGAACCATTGGTAGTCTGGAGAATTGGCAAATTACATGGTGTTGGCTCTCATTTTCAGCAGCTAAAAGAAGCTACAAAACTTAAGTGGCTGCTTAATGTTACTCTTCTAGGGAAACAATTGCTGTGATTGCCAGTGGAAAGAGAAGTAGCATATGTTTTTGTAAATGGGTGGAAGAAATGTCCATAAAACATTTTAAAATGTGCCCCATGCTATGACACTTTTGAGATGCTCCGCTGTAGGGAAAAACCCTGCACTGGTCCTGAGGGAGTTAGGGATGGACAGAAAAACCTTATGGAAAAGATCAATCACCAATTTCTGTCTTATAAATAAAACTGCGGTCCTGATTCTGACCTTTTCTTCTGGCTTTACATCACGCTGGGGTAAAGCAGAAGGAAAGCCAGCTGAACAGACTATTGCATTCCCCTAATCTCTGTCTGGTGTACAGAAGCCTTAACAGCTCTACACCAGTTTTCTGTTACTGCCCCAACGTACTAGGGCTTTCAACGGGTAAGGAGATCTGGCCAGAGTGCCTCTGCGCTCTGTCCCCAGCAGCTGAGAACAGAAAAGAGATCTAAGTTACATCAGCCCTACTGGCAAAAGGTTTGAGGGGGTGGGGGATGGCCCAAAGAGGGCATGACTGAAATTCAGTCAGGGGCCCCGGTGTAAAAAGAGTAAGAACTAGTGGGAAGTTGCTAAAGATAGATAAACTAGAAGAAACCACAAATCTTCCAGTGACTTGTAATCTAATCTAAATGGATTGAAAGGATGAGTTGCTGTCTGGACTGAACAGCTCTGCAACATGTTCATGGTGGGTATCTTCATGTTGTTAGCCCTCTTGGCGGTTTGCGTTTCTCCCTAAACAGTAATGGCTGAACACAGACCGTGGACTTTCATAGAGTCATCTTTAGGAAGTGTGCTGTAAAATTGAATGGCCTCTGGTCAGACTTGGAACTGATCACTTCAAACAGAAGCTGATGCTCCAGTGGGTGAAGGAGAGGTGCGGCCAGTCTACACAGATGCACTCAGTAGGCCATCACTTCCTGTGGAATGAAGAAGTCTCATGTAGAACCCCTTCTAGTGGTAGCAACATGACTGCAGTAGCAAGATGGAAAAATACCTGCGTTCATGTTGGTTGAGGAGGGGCACTGTTTTCTGTTGGTAGCAACATCATAACAATGAGCTTCTGCTGTAGTGTGCATCACAGGTAGTGAGTAGTATGTAGTCTCAGCCTGCATTACCAGATACTGAAGTGTGGGGTGGGCAAGCGTACAAGCATTGCAGATATGGTCTGAGCTATCTTGTGACCTGGACACACACACACTCGTGTATCTTGCCAAACCATCCGTTGCATTCTCTTGCCAAGGATTCATGATGGGAGGCCTTTGGAGAACTACTGAAAGGGCTTGTTTTGTGCAGTAGGTAACACTGCTGTCTGAGCAATAATGTTACATCCTTTTCAGATGTGACTGTGGACAAGGGTGTCTCTTGCCACACTCTGATTATAGATATGTGCAAATGGATCCTTGCAGTGGGCCATCGCTGCACTGAGGAGCTGAGTCCACTACCTGGAAAGCAGCATAGCAAGTAATATCCTACTCATGTCAGTAGCAGGTGTCTGCTGCTTCTCTGCTTCCAGGGAAATGTTGCATAAGTGTCCCTGAAAACAGACATGTGTAGACCTCTTGTCTTTTTGGTAGACTCTGTTTGTTTCTCCGTTGGTGTAAGATCTGTCTTGAGGACCAGGAGCAACGTTAAGAGCTGGGGCCAGAGTTCCCATGCTGCTGCTGCCTTTTTTTCCAGCCTCATGTAACATGCTTGATCTCCCATTAACTACTTTCTTTGCTGAATTGCAGATGCATTAAATGAGTTGTACGCTCTGATGAATAAGGTTGCCAGCAGGGAGTACCGAACCCAGGACCGCAGATGGCAGCATCCATCAGACCTCACCATGAGGTATGGTATCAAATGTTTGTAAGGAGGGGCGGGAACAGAG
The DNA here is from genome assembly GCF_003597395.2 of Chelonoidis abingdonii. Classification (NCBI taxonomy): domain Eukaryota; kingdom Metazoa; phylum Chordata; order Testudines; family Testudinidae; genus Chelonoidis; species Chelonoidis abingdonii. The sequence goes on from NC_133793.1 coordinate 7,151,578, forward strand.
GAAAGCCCCTTTTGCAATGGGAAACGAAACAGGCTATACAAAGTAACTTGTTCAGGACGTTATTTTTGTTGGAGGTGTTTTGTTTGGTCTCTTTTTTTTTTTTTTTAAATTCACTGTAAGAATATGCAGTAGCTAAGGCCTGAACACTGACCTTTGTTTGAAATTGTTATAACTTGAGACGGAAGGTCTCCTGGATTCTAAATATCTATTCAGAATGTAATGCTCACCAGAAGTGCCTGACTGACACTGTTGGAAACAAAACTTCAAGGTGACAGCACAAGTGTCTGGTAACACTGTTTCTGTGTTATCTTGCCAGTGTAACACTTATTTTGAATTTTGTCCTCCCTAGAGGAGGTTCTCCCCCACTTCATCTCCAACTCTTCAGAGAGGCTTCCAACACAGGAGTGAGTTGTGATGATGACCTGTAATATGGACATGTGTCTTTCAGGACTGAAACTGCCAGGCCACTTTGCTGTTTTAGGCCTTTTTAATCACGATAACTTGTGCTGAACCACTGTTGTAGAAGTGAAAAGCTGTTGGTGTGAATTTTCGGAGGCAGACAGATGCTCCTTCTCCTAAATAACTATATTGATAGTTAATTTTTTTGTAAGTGTGACCCCACCCTATATCTCTTGGTTCCCCAGATGGCTCTGCAGTTAATAAATATAATTTCCTAGCCATGTTGATATATGTGCCCAGGCCAAATGAAAAGACTCAAGAGGAGCCAACTCTATGTGCAGAAGGGGGAAGGCAGCATCTGACAGCTAATATGGAAAAGCTTTGTTTTCCTGCATCTGAAAGTGTGTTGCAAACAAGTTAAGGAAAATGGAATTGGGTAGTGGGAATTTTTTTGATTGTTTTATTTTAAGCCATTGTAGGAAGTATTTTTGAGGGTTTTTGTTTGAACAAAGCCAGCAGCTTTTTCAGAATATGCTAGATCCAAGAAATGGCAATAGTTGCATGACAACAGCTCCTTCTGTGGGAATTTACTTCTCATTTAACTGTCATCAACTGAGCAACCTTCAGACTTCTCTGGCAGGCCATGGAGACACAGATCTCAGCAAGGAGGGTAACAGAAAGCACTAGATAATGCTTCTAGAAGGAATCTTCTTGTACTCTACTACTGTACTCACCATGGCAGCGTGGCAAGATAACTTTCTTTTAAAAATTTTGGCAATAGACAAGTGTCTGCAGACTGCAAGTGCCATGGGACAAGGGAAGGCATTTGCAAATTAGCCACTGTTCCTGCTGCTCTTGTATGCATGCTTCAACACACCATATTTGCCTTAATTATTCTGTTACCTTTATTCCCCTTCTGTTCTTGCAGAAAATACCCAAGGTTCTCCAAAAAACCCACCCAAAAGTGCAGCCTTAAGCAATGGGTGAGCCGGAACTTGGCCCACCACCGTCGCTTCCAGGACATTCCTGATCACTTCCAGCGTAGCTCTGTCACAGCATCCTCCAATGTCTGAGCTACTTGTTACTGAGGGAGTGTGCTCTGTTTTTTTTTCTCCATTTAAAGTTAGTTTTTAACTGTCCTGTAGCTTAGCTGTTTGTCTCTTGATTGTTTGACCTATGGATTGTTGTTTTTTAATAAGGCCAGTTTGAGGATTTTCTGTCTTTGTTTTGGAGACCTTCAGAACCTCCTTTTAAATACAGGTTAAATATGTGATCTGTTTGGTACAGGTAACTTTGTAGCATTTTTTATCAGTATTTTCCTTTGAAACAAAAGCAAGCTTTCCAGAGAGCAGCTGACAAGCAAAGGTATCCCCACTGTTCAAAAGGAAGTCACACCTAACAAGAAATCTAACGGATATAATGCTTCAGCTACGGGAGCCGGATGATGCAATTTAGAATGGAAATCTTTTTGCCAGAGCCTGAGCTCAGAACAAAGCTTTTAAGTCTTTTTTTTTTTTTTTTTAGAGCAACTGCTAGGTTCCCTTTGGACACCATTAATGTTGGAATCACCTGTGTGGTCGATGTCCTTTTTATGAAGGTTGACAAAGGCAGTGTTCTGGGTTGACACATCAAGTTGGCATAAATTAAGAGCCAGTTGGAGAACAGCCTGTTTTCCCCATTCCTCAGATTTACTTGCCTCCCTTGTTTGTCATCTTCAGTTATAAGCTTTTCTTTATAAAATGTTACATGTAGATTTGCACTTTGTTTATAAATAATTTGCACTTTCTAAATGTCTCTTGGTTTTGATGCTACCCAGTGTGCTTGGGTGTGTGAGCAGACCCTTTCCTGTCTTCTGCCCTTTCTTGTCATGTAGTTTCCTACCCATGTTTCAGGAATAACAGCAACTGTAACTAAAGGAGCCAACTTGCTCTAGTTGGAGAGCTGGTCTGAAGTGAAGACAGTAGAGAGATCTGAACAAACAGCAAGGAGAGAACGTGTAGCTTCCTCCATATGTGTAATAGCAGCCTTGATGTGAATGCTTCCTTAGTCACCTACCTATTTTCTGGTGAGTTTGTATTGGGTCTTCTGCTGCACAAGGCCTTTCTTGGACCCCATCAACAGTTAAGTGGGTATGTTCTGGTCTCATGTCCCCTTACGATTAACAAATTCTTCAAGGAGGCTTTTTATTTTTGTTAAAGGCAAGTTAACCAAGATAGCCTGAGTCACTGCAGTGGAGAAAGATGAAGCTTTCATGACCACCCTATCTAGCAAGTGCCAGAACAAAGGGCTGCTGGACTGGCACCTTCCTTCCTTGTAGGATGAGGTGGAGTGAATGATTAACAATGGCCTCCTTACCTGCTCTTGGCACATCAGCTGTCTCAGTGTAAATAGCAGAGTTGCTTATTGCTTTGCATTGTGTAGTTCTAAGCTAGTCCGTGGGGCAGCGCAACAACATACTGTAACATCAACAAGTGAAAAATGAAGATCATTTATTGAACTGAATACATTTATTATTTCCATCTAGGTATTTATAGAAATTTAAAGTGACACGTATCTCATACAAACTACTTCAGGGACTTTAAAAAGCTTAACAAACAAATGTGGAGCAGCTGGCAGAGCAGCTCTCTGTGCCTCAGGAGCAGGACTTCATATTGCCTTATTTGTTGTCTCAGTATGGTATATTGGGTCTAAGGAGGGGCCCAGGCTTAGCTAGCATCACTTATCGCCATTCCTCCACAAAAGACCTGTCTTGTAGTAGCTGTGGATTGAGGAATGGGACTTATTCCATAATTTGTCAGTTGTGTGGTAGTAAGTACACACATAGGAATCCCATTGTTACTAGGCATATCCCATAGTTCTCTGTAGCTTTGGCAGCTTAACTAGGAGGAGGAGGAAAAGTAGTTCCCTTATAGCTAAAATCAACTTCCCTGAGAAGGGCAACTCGACCACTGCAATGTTAGATTCTGTCAGCGGACTTTATAGCCTCAAACACATACTCAGACTGTCTTTAAACCTCCACCTATGCTTGCTGCTCTTGTTCTTGCTAGTTACTTACCCCTCTAAACAAAAACTTGACTGTTGTGCATGGGTGACCATCCTTTTTATAAAAACTCCTAATGGAAGAGATCACCTCAGATATGCAGGAGTACACTTCTGTTCCACATCCCTTAACCAATTTTTGTCCAGCCATGAGTGTTTGCTTCAGGCAGGTTTGTTTTCTTTTAGTTACATGGAAGGTGCTGAATGAACTAGAATTTATGAATACATTTTAAATGAGAAAGTATCAATACAGTCCATGGTAGCTTTGTGTGTTACAGTAGTTCTTTTCTACTGTATTAAAGGACCATTAAGCACAGACTGTATAACTGTTTCCCCTAAATGCTCTATGTAAAGCATTTATAAAGCAATCCATCAACAGTGGTTGACAAAATATTTCTTGAGTACAGTGCATGGAGTAATAGCAACCTGCAGTCAACTTCACGCCCTGATTTTCTCTGTCAGCTGACAGGAAAAATGACCAGAGCAAAGCATTGAACAAGTCAGAACCATTTGGCAAATCTCAGTCTTTCCCCGTTTATCAGATTGTCTCATGGCAGCTTTTGCTAATGTAATTTAAAAAAAATAGCACTATGCCCAGGTTTTCTTTTTCAGTGTCTCTCTCTCTGTGTTCATGTACTATATTTTACCCTTGTGTAGCACCTTTCAATTTTGGATCTCTAGGGGCTTAACAGTTCACTCACCTTATTAATCATCGTTTTATAAGTGAAGTGACTGTGGCACAGAGAGGTTAAGTAACTTGCCCAGAGACACACAGTGAGTCAACAGTGGAGCTAGGACTGGGACCCAGGTCTGCCTGACTCCTAGCTCGCTGCTCTGACTTCTATATACTGCATTTGTTAATCAAAGAGAACATTTTGCCTGCCACCATGGAGTCCCAGGAAGGCTATTATAAGGGTGTGTCAATTTGCCACTACTCTGTAAAGGCTGAGGTGGGAGTGTGCCCAGTTTTTTAGGCTATGACAACAGCTGAAACACGCATCTTTTAGAAAATCTCTCCAATCAGAAGTATCCCAAAACCAAAATAACATCTCTTGTGAATTTAGCACTCTAAATCCTACTTGTTGGGAGCCTTGCATAGAATGGGAAAGTCGTATCGCTTGGCAGCTACTGACCAGAGAGGTGAGATTGTTAGCACCATTCTTACAGTGGCCATTGTCTTGTAAGCCAGTGAGTCCCCCATGTATTTTTTTGGCTGTGCATCTCAAAAGGGAGTTATTTGTGTGTGGTCCTAAAAGACATCCCTTTGCTGAGGATTTTGTTGCTAAAGCCTACCTGTTCCTATTCCTTGTATAATAAAGAAGGCGGAGGGCTCTTGGATTAATCTTTTTCTACGGTGTTTGGAAAAGAAAGCAAGAGGAAGTAGTGTCCATAGTAATATGAGTTAAATTACAGAGCCCATTCCCCTGCCAAAGGCACATCAGCTAATGATACTTCCCCCAAAAAGCTAAGAAGTAGCATTGGGTTAGCCGATGTTGTAGGAGTCAGGCTGAGACTGGCACAGCCAGGATGCTTCAGTCCTATCTCAACGAGTGATTGATAGGCACTAACAATCAGCCTTGGCACTTCAGAGCTGGGGCAGGGGGTGGGAAGGATACAAGCAAGCAGTTCTATTAGACAGTGGATGCTTAGAAGCTGTACTCCTTTATGCATGAAGATTTCCAAAAAGATTTTTCATGCTTGCCCTCTTAGATTTTATGTTTCTCTTGTAAAGCAGCTATTAAACTATACACAGCAGTCAGGAGACTATTTGTATTAGCCTTTTCTTAAAGAAGTTATTCTATTACCAGTTAGCCGTGCCGAGACCATGAAATGGCTCTGAACAAGAAACGTATTGTAAGATCTTTCACTTGAGAGGATGGTGGTGTCTGTATAATATGTGCTGTGTCTAGGGCTGGCTCTGCTGGGCTGGAGAAGAGTAGGCGGATGTGAGGACATCCTTCTGAATCTGTGTTTTGTGATCTTAATGTTTCTCCCACACACATTGGAGCTGCCACAGGGCAGCTTTGCATTTTCTACAGACTCCAGGTTCACAGACAGTTTTATTGCTAAAGATTTAATTCTTCATAACTGTACCTCAGAGGTGCTGCAAGGGCAGAAAAAGAGAGATAGTATTTGTAATGCTCATGGCAGGACAAATTACATATTCACTTCTGGAATATAGATAGGGGCCTTATTATTATCTTTTATTTCCACTGTGGTAGTGCCCAGTAGCCTCAATGAGGAATGGAGTAGTCCATTGTGCTAGACACTCCCTCCTCCCAAAGGAAGATCTGAGCCCTGTGAATAAATGTTTTACAACTTCAGTTCTAGTAAGAGCATTCACCATTGTATTGCACTCTTTATAGCAACAGCAAGACAATAATGGCCCCCAAAGCTAATGAACTACAAGTTCTAGCTGTTCTCCTCTCTCAGCAGTTGATCGGATCTTCCTGCCAAATCTTTTTGCTGCAGTGTAATTTTAAAAGGACAGAAATAAAATGTGTACTAGAACCTGGTGTAAAAGTTGATAAACTCCCTCCTTTAACCACTCACTTCCCTCTAGTTTAAAAGTCAAGGGAATCTGATCTGATTTAAGGGCATGTACTGTAATGTCAGTTACACCAGCTGAGAAAGGGGTATTGTTGATATAAATACATTATGTTTAGCAATTGGTTGCATCAAGTGAGTTTCTCCTTATCAGTTTAAAAGGACAGTGAGATGCTGAAAAGTGAAAAATGGCATCACGAGGTTCCGTCATTATTGTCTCTCTCTGTGGCTCCACATCAGACTCCTTCAGCTTGAAAGGAAAAAGATGGCTGTTCTAGCTGCCAGCCCTGTGACTCCATCTGGGATCCGAAATTCAAGCTGTGCCTCTCCTGGCTCTGTCACTAATTATAAAGGTTCTGCAGTTGGAACTTAGTTAAACAGAACTGATGGTGATGCATGAGCCAGAATGGAGTCCAGCTCACTTTCTCATAGGCGGGTGGGCTAAGAGGACTAAAAAGTAGGGAAATGCTTATTTTAGTCTGTATGGTCAGTGGATATGACTGAATTCACAGCAGGGGGAGATCCATGGAGAAAGTAGACGACTTTTTAACATAGTGATTTTGTTGATCAGAATGTTGCTTTAACAAACAAGATTCACCACATGTAGTAGTTTGCGAGTCTGTTAGTGGTCTCTATACAGGTAAATCAATAATAGTTTAGGACATTGGCAATAAGGCTTACTATCCCAATCTGGAGGAAATTACATATGGCATAACATGCAGAATGAACTCCATTCCCTCTGTCTGCTAGGAACTGAAATCTGATGAAGCATACAACTGCCCATATCTTATATCTCTGAAATGCGTGTGCTGCTGTGATATACACTTTTGAATGACATGATTTTTAATATATTAGGCAAATACTAGAATTAAAATCTGTTTTCTCCCCATTCATATCTCCTCCAGTAAATTGTTAGCAATTGAGATTCTACAAACACTTTCAGGCATGTAGATGTGTTCTCCTCTAATTAACTGTCTGTTTAAAATGCATAAATGTTCTAATTTTTCTTAAAAGAATGAGGGAACAGAGTTTGTGCTGTTTCTTAGCGTACGGGGGAAGTGACTGAGAAGTTGATGGCAGTTATGATTGTGAATTGGAAGGACGCCCTGTTTTGAATTGTTTACTCCACATCGCCCTCTGTGGTACAGTTTCACTAAACCCTTATGTGGGGGAGGAATATATTGACTAAATTAGTGCCTATAAGCACAGGATTATAGTGCTTTTAAGAAATAAAGTAAGTGGTGCTTAACTTTAGACATACGCTGGCCCGGAGGTACTTTTCTCTTATTCCTTTATTGTGCACATTGACTATGCGTAGTTGGTTCCTGGAAATCAGTTGAATTGGTCTCCAGCGACTGCACACCATCAGCAGAGCCATTTAGATGTTTGCTTTGTTTTGTTTTTTATGTTCAGTGGAAAATCACTTATTCCGGGGCTCTTTGGAATCCCTTCACTCTAGTGCACTCCTGCTTGCTCCTTAGTATACAGCAAAAACTACACTTAGCAAGCAAAATCACACTGGAAAATCTGGGCATCCTTTAAGGTGATTGTAGAGCATACACCTTTTTTTTTTTTTAAATGCTTGTTTTGTTTCTTAATGCACTGCCTTTTTTCTGATTAAGGGTAAAATTTTCAATAGTGCCTGAGTGACTTAGATGCCTGCGTTCCATTTTCAACAGTGACAAGTGCTTAGGAGCCTAAACTATATTGAATGAGACTTGGGCTTCTAAGCACCTAAGTTGCTTTTGAAAATGAGTAAAATTTTCAAAAGGGCCTATGTGTCTCTATATCTCTCTCCTTTCCTTATGTAGCACCACTTTAGATAAGGGATTTAATAAGAATATACTTTCAGTTGATAATGCAAATGTTTTCAGGAACTAAGGGAGTCAGCTGCATTTGATGGCTTGGAATTCCTTTCTAGTACGAGTGGATTTGCTTCCTAGCCTACATTTGTTTTTCTCGCTAATAGCATTATTACCTTACCTTTAAAACCTGCAGTTATGGAGCATAATGATACACTCCTTTTGCCAGCTGCCATATCATGGCTTGAATACTGAACTGTGAACAAGCATCTATGCCTCACATTTTAATTTCTTCATCTCTAACGAACAACAAGCACATCACTGTTGCAATAGAAATAGCTTAAAAACCTGTCACTAGGAAACAATAACACTTACTTTCAAAAATGGGGAATGTTCTCTGCATTCCCAGAAACATTTTTGTATAAAAAACATCACCCTGATAATTTACCCAGGCTGACTTTCTGCAGCAGCAGCTAGGTTAGAGTTTAGGGCCTTGTTTGCTTGTCTGCCCCAAGATTATGACAGAACATCTCTTATCATTTTGTACATGCCATACCATCTGTTCTAAGTCTTCCTTTATAGATAGGCTATGGATTCTGAATGACGTTTCTTTCTCATAAGATGCGTACTGAGCCTGAGACATTCCTGTAGACATCTACTGACTAAGTAGGGCTGTGGCTCTACTTACGTTGTAGCTTCTTGCTCATCTTAGCCCACAGCCTAATGAAAGTTAACCCCCCCCATTGAACCTTTACTGGTGCCTGCAACTAGGAAGAGAGAGACAACACCTAAATTCATGATCCCTCAGATCTGGGTAGAAGGTCCCCACCTTCTATTTCATGCATTTTGCGCCAGTGTAGACCAAGAGGAATCATCGCTAAACTTGGGTATTTACAAGGAAAGATGTGCCTTGAATCTTTTATTGTACATTAAAAAGTGGCTATTGCTCCAGCTGTATCAGAGGTATTGACCTCTCCCTCTTGGTGGTGGGGAGTAGCTTTTGGCTAAGGATCCAATTTAGAAAACTGAGTTGGGCTGGCCCCCCTCCCTGAAACTGGCAGTGGGGAAGCCCTTGTCTATAAAATGCCTCTGTATGCAGACCTCCCAGTGCCTTTCTCCTGGATTGACTACTTGAGAGAGGCTAATGAATATCAAAGGGGGAAGATGTCTGAACACAGTGACTGCCAGCCTGTTTCTTTGCAGTGGTTTTTGAATCATTATCTTGCTTGAATGCAAATTTGTTTGCAATGGGAGGATTTAAATCCCATTTGGGCCAACCCATCTTAATATTTGATGGAGTGATTAGGATCCCATGTTATCCCCCAGCATGTATGGAATGGCCTTGTAGAGTAATTAAACAAAAACATATAAAAGCGTGCTGGCAAAGCTCTGATAGGAAATCTCTTCCATTTGCTGACCTCTCCCCTACCAGTCTCAAAACACTGCAAGTCACAGGCAACTTGTCAACCTATGAACATAAAGCAGTTAGTAAACTAGAGGAGACTCCTCCCTTCCCTCCCCACGTTTGTGGAGGAGTGAGGAGGGACTCTTAACAGACACCTGGCAACACAGGGTCATGATGAATAGTGGAGACATGAAGTGGAAGGAGAACAGATCCACTCACTGGAATCCCAGTAAAGGAAGTAACTATTTAAGGAGTGTCCTTGCCCATCATTGGGCAGGGATCCTTCGGAAGTGAATGGGATAGCTGTCAGCACTAGAAACCTGGTATCCTTGCATAGCAACCATTATCATCATGACTTTGTTTTTGGTGTTTTTTCCACTAACACTACATTTTGTAAGGGCCATTTGTTACACTATAGGTGGAATCAGTCAGGCCCAATCGTAAATATCATGAAGAAATGGTCCAAGTTCTCCTGGAATCAAAACGGTCGGCTTCTTGTCTCTGTTGATCTGTGCCCCACGGTGTTTTGAATTCCACCCTGCTTACCTAGGATGGATTACAGCATTGGAGAACAGGAGAGATGGCAAAAATAGAGACAAGTGCTGCAGATCTCAACTGGAGAGCAGCCAGCAAAGTAGTGACCATTCAGATGGAAACTATAATATGCCTTTGTTAAAAACAAACATACAAAAAAATCCCACCTGTAAAATGTATTACACACCAAACATGAGTGCTACGGAGTGAAATTAGAGTACACAGCAGCTACAGTCCTTTTCTCTGCCACTATCTAGTTTTTCTTTCTCGTTTCTCTGAAGAGAAATGGCAAATGCAGCCTGAGCCCATGTTGATGCTGTCAACACGTGGCAACAGTGAAGCAAAATACAATTAAATTTTTGTGATCTCTAAAGAGAGACAAATCGCTCCAGGAGAGGGAGGAGGCAGGAGGGTGGAAGATGAGTCTGTTAGGATTTGTTACAGCCTGGGTGAATTGTGAGTCCGATACAGAATTGCCTGAGGCATCAGTTTCACAGAAGCTTTTCCTTCTCAGACAGTAGCTTACGTGGGTTTTTTTTTTTAATTCAGGATTTTTTTCTTTCTCTCCAGTTGTCTTTTGCAGAGCAAGGGCAAGGAGATTTATGCCAGAACTTGACAACCAGTAGGTCTCTCCAAACCACTCCAACAGTATTTCACTTCCCCAGTCATCAGGGCTCAGAAGCAGAGAGGGAGAGCGAGAAATGGAGTCCATCTATCGGATGGCAGGCCGTCATGCTTCGATTATATTCACTGAAGGCTTGTTTTTTGGAAACTAGAAGATGGGGAGAAGAGGGAAAAGAGGGAGAAATGTAGAGAATGCTCAAGAAAAGCCCTCAGAGATTTGTTCTGTGCAGTGGTGAATTTGTAAATGGTCCTGTCGCCTGCTGCATAATGAAAATGGGTTAGGGTTGGGGCTGGTGTTAACATTGGCTACAACTGCTGGGCAAAGAAACAGTCTGCGTACTTGACTCTGGACTTTAGAGGCCCAATTTATCATCAGTCTGCACCTTGTTTACACCCGTGCAAAATGTTATGATTCTGCTTTGTTAGCATTTCCTCCCACTTTGCACAAAGGTAAATGATTACACAAGGGGTAGAACAATGATAAACCAGCCCAGTCCAGGGGTATGTTATGATCTTGGTGTGACTCAGTAGAATGAGCATTGTTTCTGAAATAGATAAACTGCATGGAACCTCAAATTCAGATGCTATCAATGAAGTTTACACCAGTGTTACTCTAGCAAATGGAGATTAGAATTTTATCCTATTTCTTTGGGCAGCCTGCTGCCCAGTTATGGTGCACAGCCTATCCAGGGAAAGCCAAGGGTTCACAACTGCAAAATCCACACCAGCTAGCTGGGTCTACTGCCTGCTCAGTGCTGCTGGGGCAAATGTTTGATCCCAAGGGATTGCGGGTGGATACAGAAGGATCGTGAAACATAGAGCTAAGGCTGTCACTCTGTTGTAAATTGCCCCTGCGCTGGGCAGGGTGAAGGAACCGTGACGGGAGTAATGCCAACAACAGCAGAGTTAACAAAATATTGAGCACCTTTTCCTAAACCGTACCAGTTCATCAGCAAGAAGGGCAGTCTGCCAGAGCTGGAAACAAAGTGTCACCAAAATTCGTAGAGCCAAGGGGACCGAAAATGTTAGGCAGCTTGGTTGCATCCCTAGCCCTTTCCTTATCTCTCTGGAATTAAACACGGAGCTGCTGCTCACTTTCCAAACCATGGGTATCCCCATCAGTCATCCTGGATATCTAGGACTATAGAAATTAAAGTGGAGGGAAGCATTTGAATCTGGAAGAAAGTGGCATGTTTAAACTGGCAGCTCACAGAGAGAGCCCTGCTATTGTTTTGTTCAGCCCTGATCCTGCCAGTTACTGGCTGAGGAGGGATTCCTCTGCCCACACAGAACCACACTGATTGCAGTATTGCTGTGTGAGCCCCGCACAGCTGCGGGATCAGAACCTTGACCTGTTGCTTGTTAAGTTATCCTCAGTCTCTAGGGTTTGCTCATGTCATACTTAATTGATCCTGGTGAGGTTCTGCATAACCTGTTTCAAAGAATTATCAGGAACAGCTCCTTTTGACACAGGCCTCTTCATATTGTGGTGTAAAATGTAAGTTGTTTTCAACAGCGGTGCCAATAAATATAAAAAGATAAGCTTCAGATTTGATTATATCTCATGGGAAATCAGGGTCGTGCTTAGAGTTGGGTGAATAGTAAAAGAAAAATAAAATTTTGAATTACTATTTGTATTGCGGTAGTGCCTATGAGCCTTAGCTATGGATCAGGACCCCACTGTGCAAGGTGCTTTACAAACACACCAAGAAGACAGTCCCTGCTGTGCTAAAATTCTCTTAAAATTCCAATTCTTGTTGGCTGCATTCAAGCCACTTCTGCATCCACTTTCTGACAACATCCTAGCAAGTGTCTTTATTCATCCAAGTGTCAGAAATGTTCGTGGGATAGCTGCTGTAGAATATTTGTTCAGAGTTTTGAATTCGTAACTATCCATATTCATGCCTGCTTCTACAGAGTTTCATCCATCCAATGAGGGAATAGGGAATATCTCATATTGACCCATGTGCCCAATCAGAAGTAACTAACACAGCTCAAACTCTGAATGCACACAATGAACTGCTCAAAAATGATCAGGAATAGGAACTAGTGAATAATTTCAAATAATAAATAAATGAAAGACAATTAGGATCAGTTCCTGAGCAATTTGGACACAGGAAAAAAAGTTAAATTAATTGAATAAATGATTTGGTGCAAATTATTTGCCCAGCTCTAGCTACATTATTGATGTCATTTGCCACAATGTATCTTAAACCTCATAGCAGCTCCTTCTCTTAAACAACTGATAAGCTGTTATCTGAGAACAGCCATAAGATCCCCCTGCCACTAGCAGTCTGACCTGTAATCACTGCTGTGGGGTTCTGAACAGCAATGTTGACTCCCCCCTTTCAGATTATAGTCCATCACCCAAATACAGCACTTTTCATCCAAAGATCTCAAAATATTTTACAAATGTGGGTTGATATTATTACCCTAATTTCACTGAAGGGGAAACTGAGGCACTGAGATTGTGATTTGGCCAAGGCCACCTAGTGAGTGCTAGAGTTGGGAATGAAACCCAGGATCCTGACTTGCAGCTGTACTTTCAACCCATGCTGTTTCCCTTATCATAAGGGAGACCCACTTCTGCACATTGGCCCAACAGAGAGAATGTTATAGCTGGGATCCTTAACAGAAGGTTGGTTTTCAGGTTAATTCAGCAGAAGCCCAGCTGGAAATTGATTGGCTGCCTCATCCCCCACTGTGTGCCAACAGCGTCTTACCTTGCTGCGCAGGAGCCCTCCGCTCTGGTGCTCGGGAGTGCTGCTCTCAGACGCACTCTTGGCTTTTTCTTTGTTGTTATTTGGTTCATTATCTTTGATGATGTCATACTGCCTGCAAAACAGGGCGATCACTCCTAGCAGGAAAAAGTGTTAGAGGTCACATGAATGAGCCAAGCCCTTGGAACCGGCAACGATCAGAGCCCACTAGCCTGCTGCTGTGCACCATGTGGCAGAGACCTCAGCAGCATTGATACCAAGTCCCAAAGATCCTTTTCTAATATGACTAGTCAGGCTCTGGCTGCTTCCTTCACAGTGCCAAATTCCACTCTAACCCAGTCAGACAAGGTCAGGAGATAACTTGTACTCCCACTTCCCTCTCATTAAACAGGACAAATGTTTTAAGCTTTCCCCTTTGGATAGCAGTTTACACAGACCATGTTGGGAGGTTTAGTGTGACGTTTGCTTTGCAAGCACAGGGGCATATTGGAATTCCCATTAGTTGGAAATGCGCCCTCAAAGCTTTCTTTTTCTGAAGCAAAGAGGGGTGCAGTTGAGCTGGAGAATGTAATGAATGACCTGTGTCTGCCTGCAGATGAAACAAACCAGGGTCTCCTGTTCAGCAGGACAACATCTGCAAATATATGACAGCTACAGCAGGATGAGCTGCCAACGGAAATGTCCTCCCACACATTTAGGTGTGTGGAGACCAAAGCAGGGGCAGCCATGACAAATGAAGAGAGTGAAAATGTCTTTCACAGCGGCTTTTGTGTTATGTTCTGATCAAATAACCACCTTTCTGCCTGCCGGTTTCCAGTGGAAAGTAACAGAGGTGGCAGGAAGGACAAGTGATAAGGCCATTGCTTCTTGCCTACTGGAAAAGGATCCAACTCACATAACAGTAATACTCTGCATGTATATAGAGTTTTTCATCTGTCAATCTCAAAGCACTTAACAGTGATAGGTGTTGTTATGGGAGTTGTCGCCAGGTAGTGCTGTTATACAAGTTCTTTCTTGCATGCAAGCAAATTCTCAGCCATGGGAAGACATCCTGACGGTTGCATAAAAGTATCATCATTCTCATTTTCAGATGAGAAATGTAGGCAAAGTGAGGCAAAGCCAGTACTAGAACCCAGGTCTTGACACCAAGTCATGGCCACTGCACTGGGCCCTCAGAGAAGCTTAGTGTATAAAGTGAACATGTATGTACACAGATTAACTGTAGTTTCCATTCACCAATAATTCCGTACTTGAGTCTCAGATGGCTCTGCCACAGGGCTGGGAAAAGTCATAGTCAGAATGAAACTTTGTAAATAGTTCATCAGCTCCACTGAGATTTTTTTCACCCACCCACGTCTGGTAAATGGCAGTCATTTTGTCTAGAAAGGGAATTTAAAAGCCTCTTTCAGGATGTTGGACAATTCTATGCTCACATTATGAGCTGAGTTTTGGAAGATGAAGCTTAATTACTTGTCTAGATTAAACCTTTTTAGCTATCTTACTTAATTATTTTACTCCCCAAATGTTTCTTCCAGGGCAGGAGATTTAGTTCTTAATGTGCAGAGACAGTAACTTCTTTATCTAACTATTTTAAAGGATCAGGGATTGGAGACAATGAGTGGAACCCAATCTAGCCCTGTGGAAAGCAGGTACCAATGCATGGTAAACTCAAGATTTTTCCAGTGGAAAAAATTATATATGAATCTTATCTGGTTGCTGCTAGTCCCTCTGGGTTCACTTACAGTTGGAAAGAATCCAGGGGAACAAGACAGGACACCATTAAGACCCCTGCCTTTTTATTTAAATGATTATTAACCAAAATTTGTTGTCAGATCTCAGATTTGTGACCCAATTTCATCTTGGGGGCGGGAAAGAGGAATCTCATCTCAGTTGAGTTTAGCATAAATGGGCCTGGGCCAGCTCCTCTGCTGGTGTAAATTTGACACAGCAGCACTGAAGTCAGCAATTTACACCACAGAGATTTAGGCCCACAGTCTCTTGAGGACATGATTTAACCCTTCAAACCCTATCAATCTTCAGGGCTTTACATAAAATTATAAGAATGTTAAGGTGGTTAGTCTTACAAAAGCCAGGCAGCATTCCAGATCCTGCTCAAGTCATGCAAAGGGACTGTAAAGTCAGCTTCAGCAGTCAGCCAAGGATTCACCCAGCATGAGGAAATCCAAGGGTGGCACAGAGCTGACATAGCAGACTATGCCACCCCCTTTTACAGCTATGGGCATAGGGAGCATGTTGATGGCATGGCTAGGGTGAAGGGGTTTCAGTTCTCACAGTCCCTGACTGATTGGAGCTCAGGCACAGCTGAAAAATGAACCTATTGTCCAGAATCCATATTTCATAGGGAAAGTCTCCAGCCTCCAACAGTTAAGGGACAGAACTATCCCACATTGCTCTAACACCTAAGCAAAAGAGAGAAACATTTTACCCTCTCCTGTGAGCCCCCTGGCATCTTCTTGAAAGATAGCTGGGGATTGTCTCCTCAACCACACATCTCTAGCTTTGGTTGGCTTCTTTCCAACAGTTGCAGTTTTTCTGCACACACAACTATGTAGAATGTTCCTATTATCAGGACAATGGGAGTAAATACCGACTGTACTTTATGGGTTATATAATCTACTTTACCGTAAATTTCCTTGCATGCCAGTTCCCTTGTTTCACCTGAAATATCTTCCCCCAACCAATGTGACTGTGCGGCTCACGAGTAAAACATTGTGCTGTTTCATGAATGTTTTATGTTGCAGCAGCAGCAGAGGCAGCTGCTGAACGGAGGCCAGAGGAAGCTGGCGCTCTATACAGAAAACAAATAAGCACAAACTTTCTTTTCCGTTAACTCATGGCACCCTGATCCCAACCTGGGCAAGCCATAGTGCTGGCTGCTGAGAATGCTGAAAGCTCCAGGCTGATCAAAGGAGTAAGGGTGCACTCTCTTCATACATTTGCTAGATTAAAACAGATGGGCCTGGTCCTCCTCTGGTATAAACTGATGCAGCTCAGAGGGGTTATGCCAGTGTACACCAGCAGAAGATCTGATCTCAAACTCATAATGGGGAATTCTTTGCTTTCCTGATGTCCCTGGGTGGTTTATTTATTTTTTTAAATTGTATGGAAGGATTTTGATGCCAGAGTGGAGTTTGCAGATGACACTAAGCTGCAGAGAGAGGTAGATACGCTGGAGGGTAGGGATAAGGTCCAGAGTGACCTAGTCAAATTGGAGGATTGGGCCAAAAGAAATCTGATGAGGTTCAACAAGGACAAGTGTGGAGTCGTGCACTTAGGACAGAAGAATCACATGCATTGCTACAGGCTGGAGACAGACTGGCTAAGCAGCAGTTCTGCAGAAAAAGACCTGAGGATTACAGTGGATGAGAAGCTGGATATGAGTCAAGAGTATGCACTTGTTGCCAAGAAGGCTAACGGCATATTGGACTGCATTAGTAGGAACATTGCCAGCAGATCGAGGGAAGTGATTATTCCCCTCTATTTAGCACTGGTGAGGCCACATCTGGAGTATTGCATCCAGTTTTGGGCCCTCCACTACAGGGAGGGTGGGGTCGAATTGGAAACAGTCAAGCGGAGGGCAATGAAAATGATTAGGGGGCTGGGGCACATGATTTATGAGGAGAGGATGAGGAAACTGGGCTTATTTAGTCTGCAGAAGAGAAGAGTGAGGGGAGATTTGATAGCAGCCATCAACTACCTGAAGGGGGGTTCCAAAGAGGATGAAGCTCAGCGGTCTCAGTGGTGGCAGATGCAGAACAAGGATCAATGGTCTCAAGTTGCAGTGGGGAGGTCTAGGTTGGATATTAGGAAAACTATTTCAGTAGGAGGGTGATGAAGCACTGAATGGGTTACCTAGGGCATGTGGAATCTCTATCCTTAAGAGGTTTTAAGGCCTGGCTTGACAAGCCCTGGCTGGGATGATTAGGTGGTTGGTCATGCATGTTGAGCAGCTGAGAGGTTGTTCCTGACAGATAGTTTCCCTTGTTTCTATAGTTTATGACGCCCACCTGTTAGCAGCCCCTTCCAAGCCACTATTGTCTAAGAAATCATGCTGGGCACTCTTCTAGGCCCAATCCCATTGCAAAGTGCTCCAGGATTGAAAAAGTGCAGAGGGGATCTTTGCTCCATTCTGCCACAGCACCAAGCACTCTTCGCCACAGCTGTTGATTGACCCTACAGTACTGCCTTTTAAATCATATGGGCCCTGAACCTGTAGCCCTGATGCAGGAAAGCCCCATTGAATCAATGGGATTTTTGGTTGCATGAGGTCTGCAAGATCAAGCCACAATTTCAAAAATGGTTTAGGTTCCTAAGTCACGTTTTGGGCAAAAACATGGCTGGACTTCAAAAGTGCTGAGCACTCAGCAGCTACTTTTGGCATTTAGCTTACTTGTCGTTGCTACGAATTTACCCTTTTCCTCCCTTGCCTTGGCCCGTCCACCCATAGGTTCATACATTTTAAGGCCAGAAGGACATTAAATCATCTAATTTAGGGTGATGTCACTGAAGCTGTAGTTGGACGCTCTCTCTCTCTCTCTCTCTCTCTCTCTCTCTCTCTCTCTCTCTCACACACACACAACCACACCACACCACACACACACACACAACACACACACACACACACACACACACACACACACACACACACACACACACACAACACACACTCTCACTTTCTCTTCTCTCTCTCTCTCTCTCTCTCTCTCTCTCTCTCTCCCCCTCCCTCCCTCCAGACTGGGGCATTTCCTTGTACAGTTTCATCCTATACCACTCATAGACCTTTGCAGATTGTTGCTCACAGAGTCTTCATCCTTTCCATAGCCTCATCAATAATAGTACAGAGTTGACCAGTTTTGCTCTCAGATGTGTGGGAAATTTGCTCTGTAAACAATTCTTTTTCTTATACCAGATTTTAAGAGGATTCAGGTTCATTGCTGACCTGATATTTTATGTTTGGCTGCTCCAGATCATTTGTTCTTTTAACAGTTCAATCGTAATAGATCTCAAACATGGGTTTTAGTAAATAGAGGATGACGGATGCTTGAGAGGGAGACAGGAGGTTTAAACTCACTCTTGATTTGTGATGTTTGTCTTTAGAATATCGCCGCACCTCTTCAGAAGAATTACTGGCTTGTGTGTGACCTGCAGGCATGTAATGGGCCAGATATAGTGACAGTGGCACACTTCACTTGGGCTGCATTCTGTTAATGAAACAGAAGGGGCTGGATTCTGGTGTGGGGTTAAGGGGATTACCATCAAGTTTTTTCTGGAAGGATTGAGAATATAGGATTTACCACAGCAGATCAGACAATTGGTTCATTAAATCCATTATACTACCTCCTACTGTACTAAATGAGACTACTTCAGCCAGTCCAGTTCCTGCCTCCAGCAGTCGCCAATACCTGATGCTACAGAGGAAGGTGAAATGCACTTGTATCCAAATGTGCAATGCTGTATACAGGGGCAAGGGTAGGGATTACTGCATATCTCTTCCTGGCCATCATGGGTGTATATTCTCACACAAACCCACACATGACTCTGGGACATTACATGCCTTCATCATAGGGACTGCTACCAACCTGCCCACATGAATAACACCACGACAATGATGAGAATTTCCCCAGCTTGCAGCTGCTGGTTCTTCCCCATCTCCTTCATCGTCACCTCATCTGCACAGGGGAGAGAGAGACAATGAGTTCCATTTGTGTAATGAGTTCAGTCAGACTCTGCCTGCTCCTTTCACATGCTCCTTCCCCTCCCCCTAAACTCACTGATATTTAGTGAGCAAAGCTGGGTGGCTGCAGATCTGAAAACCCCTTGGAAGATTTGGAAATGTAAACCCCAGCTGACCACATTAAAGTCTCTCACTGGACACCCATTTTACTATGTGCCCCAGCCTTGGACGGTGAGTGCACAAGGTTCAAAAGTAGCATGAATTGTCCAGAGTCATCATGCCTCAGTCAGCTGCTAGCATCCCCGTTCCTTTCTCTCTCTGTTAGAGTTTTCTGTAGCACCCATCACCGGAGTATCTCCACATGGCCTATTCTAGCCATCGCATCACTATTCTGTGCAGAATTCCTGCCCGCCCGGCTCAGGATTTATGTCCTGTAGTATGCAGGGTTGGCATAATCTTTTTCAGCAGAGCTGCGGGATGCAGGAATGAATAGTACCTCTTCACAAGCCATAATGTACAGCCCTGGCCTCGGAGGACCAAGAAGATTGCAGTTCAGATCTCCTGGGAAGCAGACAATGCTCTTCTCAGTGTTTTCAAATGAACAGCAATTCACTATTGACAGGCTCCAAATCATTTCAGCTGAAAGAGTCAAGAACTCACAGCATCCTAGGAACCGTGGATGAGAACCCTGCAATACAATATGGCCTAACCTAATCATCTAGTAACCCTTTATAACCTGGACTCCTGCTCCTCCCTGTCCCCTGTTCTTTAGAGTGCTTTGCTGCTGCAGAACATCTCTTTGACCTGCCTTAGCACCATCTGATTTTGGCTGGATGTCTGCTCAGAAGAGACAAATTAAAAAGCATTTCCCTGACTGGCCGTAACTGATTTGGCAGAAACATTTCAGATTTTAAAAAAGCAGAATATCCATTGGTGTCTCTTAGAATCCAAGTGCAGGGAGGTTTAGTGAGTCTCTCACAGCCTCATCTTAATGCTGCTGTAGCATCCCTGGCATGGATCCCCAGGAGTTCTATCCCAAACTGCGTGCAGAGTCTGACCAAGAATTTCCCCTGGCACTCTTCATTTGCTGGGCTGATTGGCATGCTCCTGCCAGACACTAGTCCTGAGAACAGTCCTCATTCCCTCTGCCTCTAAGCTATCCCCTGAGGAAAGAGCAATGGAGATTCAGGTGCTAGGAGCACTAGCGGCTGGAGTTCTACTGGGGTTCATAATTTTACTTAAACAGGCCAGTCTTGCTGTGGTTAATGTGATATACAAAAGTCACGTTACCAGCAAGGATTCTTGTGTCTTTACCATTAGGGAGTATCCGAGTCTTGACACTGCAGTCTGAGATGTGTAGCTGGTATGCCTTAGATTCCTCTACACTCATTTAAACTCTCTTAGTGCTGCTTATCCCACTTACTGGTGTGAGTTTAAGGAAGTCTAGGCTGAGGGAACCTGCTTGCCCAGCAGCTGGAAGATGCAATAAGAAAGGGGCCTCCTTTAATTTACACATCCTTATTCTGCCCTGTCAGTTGCTTTCCATGCTGTGCACCTCACTTCTGGCTTCTTGACATGAGTTACACCAGCTAAGCCTCTCCTAGACTCTCATTCACATTCAGCGAGACCCAGTGCATTGACTCAGAGGTGATGTAAAGGGGGGGTGAATTGCACACCAGTGGGAGGGGCTGAGTCTGAAGGAGCATAAATTGGTGTAACATGCACATTTAGGGAGCCATCTGAAGGTATAAAATTGCCATCACTCCCTGTAGACCCAGTCTGACCTCAGAATTTGGCCTTACAGGTACAGGGGACTGAATGGCCTGGGGCAGTGGGATGAAAGAAGGAGGATTTTCCCTCTACATCCAGTTTCCAGTCTGACCCCACCTCAGTCATGGGGAGAGAGTGAGAGATGAGCAGAAGCTGCCAGCAACTTCAGGGGGCAGGTGAGGCCAGGAGCACTTCTGTGTCTGATCCCCTCATGTCATCTTCAGGCACTTTCACTAACATGGGCACCCGTGAATTGTTCGGTTTTTTGTTTGTTCCCCAGCATTTGTGCAGAGCCTGAATAAACAATGAGGGCCAGGTCCTCCACTGGTGAAAACCAGCATAGCTTCAAGTCAGCAGACCCACACCAACTTTCACCAGCTGAGGATTAGGCCAAGGTCTCATCTGTGTATTGGTGTTTTTCACTGACGTTCTGTTTTTGCCTCAGGGAGCTGAACCGACCAGAGATCAGGTCTTGTCACAGTATTTCCACCATCCAAGAACTCCCAACTCCTGAGCCTTAGCCTTGGTCTCATAAATGTTTCTGTGGGCCAGTAACAACCACCCATGGAGAATGTAAACAGAAATTCTAGAACCTGTGTGTAACATGCAGGCTAAGAGAGTCCCAGGACACGATACACTTTGCTGATGTGTTACGTCTGCACATCCTCCATGCCCACTCCTGTGTGTAGTTACACGGGTCTGATCCCACTGACTATAATGGGACTGCAACAAGTGAATTTAGCCCTGCCTGCATTTAGCTCGGCTAGTCTTATTTTTGAATGCACCAGGCACCGTGTCCCACTTTGCTGGGCAACACTGCCCTGCATCTGGGGCAGCCCAAAGGGCCATGTAAAAACTCGCCCACACTTGCCTTTATTCTTTGAGGCCAGCTTCTCGGCTTCCCTGGGGGTCTTGAAGAGAACAGGTTCACTGGCTGGACTCTGGCCTTGGATGCTGATGGACTGGACATGCACAATATACTCAGTGTCCTCCTCCAGGTCCCAGAGGGCGCATGAGCGGGTGGTGGTGTTCACCTCTTGGATGAAGCGCAGCATCCGCACATCCTTCTTCTGCAAGCCCAAGGCAGGAAAGCACAGGAGCTCAGAGGGAGGGTTCTGTCTGGGTGATGGACGCCTTGCTACATAGACGCTTTCCACTGCTCCCCAGGGCCCCTGACAGCACCTTAGTGCTGCCACTTAAAGTCCCCCTAGCCCGTGTGTGGGAGGAAAGACGTGTGCTCTAATCTGATCACAGGCTTCTCAAGCAGTGAGACCAGCTACAGCTGCTTTTATGCAAGCGAGTGCAGGTGACAGCCACTCGCTCCCCCAACTCCAGCTCCTTGTAGAGAAGGTGACCTGGTAAAGGCTTGGTGGAGAGGGACTGGTTCCATTTCCCTTGAGGTTCAGAGCCAGTTGGATGAATGGTTCAGACTCTGGATCTCTCTAGTATTTATCCGTACCCTAAGGGCATGGGTGTGCAAGGCCCGTATCACCTGGTAACACGTGCCATCTCCCAGGAGCTCGCTCACTAGCTTCAGCTTGTATAACGTCACAACAGAGCAGGAGCCACAAATTCCACTCAAAGCATCTGGAGCTTCTGGGTGAAATTCATCCTGTGCAGAGCCCAGCACAAGGCCTCGGCACCTCTGGTGTCCCCGGCTCCTCAGAGATGACGTGGTGCCAATGTTTTGTGCTGGCCTCTACATGAATCTCATCCTCTGTGAATGAAATGGCAACCTCCCAATGCTGGCTTTAAAGAGATGTGCTCTCATCTTCCCCATGCAGAAGCTTCTCATTGTTCTCTCTCTGTTGGCACTTACCCACTGGGCAGAGTTATTGCCGAGATTTGAGGCTGATGCTAGCTCTGTCAGGTTGCATTTTCTGCCTAGTCACCTTTGGGCCCTGGAAGCGTGAAGGCATTAAATCGTTCTGGCCTGCTTCTGCTCTCACTGAAGTCAGCAGCAAAACTCCCAGGGACATGACTGGGGGCAGCCTCTGGCCCTGAGCAGATTTGTGTGCATAGCTATAACTGCTTTCCCTGCCATGAGATGTAACTAGGAGCTGGGTAAGGCATGAGGTGGAGATGGGCTACTTTGGAGGACTCCCCTACCCATCTCCAGTCTCCCGAACCATTGAATCCCCTGGAGGCATTTCGCTGATAGATCAATTCCCCCGCTCAGCCCCTTTGCGGTGAAGACCATGAATTGCATTGCACGGTCACCCCTATGCCTGGGTGTAATCATCCTGGCTGATGCTAACTTGTCTACTCTCCTGCCAGTGTGCAGTTCTTCTCTGTCCCCAGGATTATACATTTGGGGCATGTCCTAAATCCAAACCCATGGAAATGGGTTAAGGTGAAGGAAGAGGCTGATTCTGTGTCAGAGCTCTGCAAGAGCCTTGTGAGAGCTGCAGGTGGGGCGGGCTGCACCATGATAAATCCAGAGTTTGCCCTTTCTTCCCTGCTCCTAAGGCCCAAAGCAGGTGGGGTAGAGCTGAGGGGGACCCAGCACATGTGGAGATGAGGGGGCCATACGGTGAGGATACCTGCTGGGAGATTGCAAATCCAATAACAACTTCATCCTCCAGAACATCCCAGGTCACAACAGCCGAGTTGGCCTTCAGATGTTTGACTGTGACATTGACTGGAGCGGACGGGCTGTCTGCAAGGAGACAAAACACAAGCTTTACTATGGCAAAGTCACTGGTGCAGGCAGGAGACAGAGAAGGAGCTAGAGAGGAGCAATTGATTCCTGTAAGGCATCAGACATGGTTTCCTGCAATAAGAGGAAACAGGATTTAACCCAAGTCAGCCACTGCCCCTTAGCTAGGAGAGTTTGGAGGCTGCAGATGCCCTTCATCTATGTACTGACTCTAGGCGTGTGAAACTTTGAGACACAGATACACCATGTTTTTGGTGGCCATTAAATTCTCCAGACCCGTTGGATGATTTAGAGTAACATTAAACCTGCATATAAAATATTTAACCCTTTAGACACTGCATCCCAAACTCATGCTGAAAAAGCTTTTATGCCACACAACACCATCACATACTCTTCATCTAGCTAGTCTATCACACACACCCCTGCTTTCTCCATTAGAGCTTGCCCAGACTGCAGTGAGAGTGAAAGGCAAACAGGACCCTGACTGGGTACTCAGCACATCACCAAGAGTAGCCTGTAGTTGGAAGTCCTGGAGTGCTGGTGTATGGGGAGACTTTGGCAAACCAGTAAAGTCCCTGAAATCACTGTGGCTTATTGTTAAAGGCAGCCTAGTCAGCAAGCTGTAAATTGGCCATTCAGCAGTCTAAGCTTGACCAAGCCAGGATGTGGGGGGGGGGGGGATTTTGGGGTGCCACAGAAAGGACAACTTGACCCCCCATCCTTCCTGATAAGAATTGTGTTGAAGTTGCTGATACATGTATTTTAAAAGAGCAGGATGTGCCCCAGGAATGTCTATTGGGGTCTCAAGGCTGGAAACTCTGGAAAAACCCACACCTGGTTAATCAATAATCAGAAGGAGCCTCTTGCTTGCCCATTGGAACTGCTCGGTTAACAAGTTTTCTTTAAAGGACATGTCATTCTATTACTAATGTATAAATAAGGGAAAAAGCTTGAGATAGTTGGACTCGTTTGGGGACTCTTTTGGGCTCTTTTTGGTCTCTCCGTCTGGATACATCTTGCGGTCCCCACCGGCAGACGGAAGATTTGGCCACCGGAAGCCTGCCGCTGTGTCACTCAAGAGCCACACTCAGCTTTGGTAACGATCAAGGGTTGAGGGTGTTTTATTAACCATTGCGGACATGTGTAAGTGCTTGAAACTAAGTAAAGTTTAGCTTTAGGTGAAAGCACTCTTGAGTTGTCCTGTTTGTGCCAGCCATCTATCAGTCAGATGGTTGTGTCTCCCCTGATTTATTTCCTGACACCACCTCACACAGAGTAAAAATTACCAAGAGCTTTGGGTTGAAAGAATCTCTGGTAACACTGGTGCCCTAGTTAACGCCCTTGGGGATTTGAAACCCACATGCAGTGAAGAGGGGGGGTGCAGGGCCGGTGTAACCACTAGGCGAACTAAGTGGTCGCCTAGGGCGCCAAGATTTGGGGGCACCAAAAAGCAGTGCCCCAAAATTTTATTTTACACTATTGCTCCCAGTGGGGGGACTGGCCACTCACAGCCGCATTAGCACCTACCTCTGTGGGCATCCTCTGCAACTGCAGGCCCTGCCGCTTCCCTCTGCTGCGCCCCACATCACTGCCCGCCCGTGCCCTGCACGCCTCCTCCCCGAGCCCCCAGGCTGCCGCATCACTCCCTAGCCTGCTCCCTCCGGCTCTGGCAGTCCCAGAACCCCTGCTGCAGCAGTGCTGCTGGCCAAGGGCTGCCAGCTGTAGATCGGAGTGAGTGACATCAGCCCTCCTGCAGCTGGCCGTATTGACAGCAATGCAGCAGCGGGGTGGGCGGGGGAGGAGTGGGGGAAAGGAAGGAGGAGACCATGGCCACTGGTCCACCTGCAGGAGTGGAACATGGCCCTGGCAGAGGATACATGGTTAAAGAGCTCCAAAAGTGTACCCGTCCTCAGAACATGCCACCTTCCAAGGCTTCATCCCCATCCATCCCTGCAGCCTTGTGGAGCAGATAAATAGAGCCCCATTTTGGGGGAAACTGAGGCAGAGAACAGGGACGTGACTTGCCCAAGGTCACCCGGGGAGTCATTGTCGGAGTCCTGCTTTGAACACAGAAGATTGACACTCCTAGTTCTGCGCTGGTTCAGACCATTAGACCAGAGGCCTTCAAGCCCTGAGCTGTGCACCTGCCCACACAAGGTATTAATTTGGGATTCAGGGGCAGCACACTGCAAGCTTTCAGTGAAGAAACACGGCTGTCTCGAGCCCTTATGGCTATAAGGAAAATCTTCCAAAGGTGATGGGCATCTAGCTGACACAGTTCTGTCTGCCTGAGTCTGCAGTCAGCCTGGGACAACAGGTCTAGGAAATGCAGCAGTAACTGTTAAGTCTAATTACGACACTGTCAGAGCCAGATTTTCATGTAACATGGGTGACTAGTTGCCTGGTGCACAGCCACTGCAAGTGGGCGAGCAACTCAGGTTAAGTGCAGCTGAACCCTGGGCAGGCTGCAGCACCCAAGAGCTTTTTGTTCTCCCACTGAATGACAGAAGATGCACCAATAACTTTACTAGGTAGAAGTTTAGTGACCACATTAGGGCCATATCCTCCCCACTCCCAGCATTGGGCCAACTGCCTCTCATCATTCTCCTGATTGCTTGTATTTTTATTGACTGGAGATCTGCTGTGGACTGAGGGGTGTATATGAACCTGCCTTTGCAGGCTCAGTCCTGGCCCAGCATTTGAAATAAATTGCCCTGAGTTTCAGAAGTACTGAGAACCCTGGAGTTCCCACAGACATGAGGGAACTGCAGGTGCTCAGCATCTCTGAAAATCAGGCCCAGAATGACACTGACGCCTCTGGCCTGGGCCAGAGCTCTCTGAGTAAGGGGCTTCAGCAGTGATTGACGTGAGGCAGAGTAAAGCAACCAGGAGAGTCATGAGAAAGGCTGGAACTTTGACCTCACTTCACACCTGTGGGGAAGACAGTTCACCCCCTCCTGCCTGCATTAGACTTTCCAGCCCAGGAGCAAGGAACCATTTCACACGTTAGTGCTGGGGGGAGCTGAAGCCCAGAATGGGGAAGTAACTTGCCTGAAGTCATCCAGTGAGTTGGTGCCAGGGTGGAGAATAGCAGCCAGATCCCAACTCTCAGCTCTGTGCTCTGATCCCCAAAACAGCCCTTTCCAGATCCATGGGGTGGGGTGGGGTGGCAGGAGGGACTCTAGCTATGTGCAGGAGACCTAAGGCAATTTATTGTCATTAAATATGTAGACTAAATAGTGAAATTAATATTTTTTCAAGCCAAACATGTATTTATTCTAATGAACAATGCCACATTATGAAGCATTCATTTTTGAAAGTTTATAATAAGCAATGTTGTGGGGGGAGGGGTGGGTGAAAGGTGGAAGTTTCGCTTAGGGTGCAAAATATCCTTGCACCAGCCCTGGGTGTGTGTGTTTCTTTTATTTTTATTTCCCTGCTGCTTTGAAATGCTGATGCTTTACAAGCTCCCTGGTGGTGCCACAAGGCCAGAGTGAACAGAAGTTAGATTTCCTTTGATTTGTTTATTTTAAATGACCACATTTGTGAGGCTGATGAGCTGACAGGCTGACTGGTCAGAGCTCTTCAAAGGGAGGGACTGGCTGAACTTCCAACCAACCCTCCTGGCTTCGAACTAACAGGAAAGCAAAGACCCTGTGCCCCCTTCCAAACAACACTCTCAGTCAAGACCTGGGTGCTTCCATTGCCAACAGGTGTGATCGTGCTTCAAAAGCTCCAGAAATCAGTAACCAGGCAATTAGAAATGGGAAGGTCTAGAGAAGGCATCAGCCCCAGGTGGGTTCCAGCCCACAGTCCTTCAGGAAGCAAAAAGGGCAATAAGAAAGTCCCTGGCCCAGATTGTTGGAATCTCACAAAAGGCTGGGCAGTGGCTTGAAATGGAGCAGTAACTAATGATCGGTGGCTCAAAGAGTTTGCAGAGGGAAGATCCTTTATTCGATCAGGTCAGCATCAATCAGAAATTGTTGTCATCTCTTTTGTGGCCCATGTGAAATGCATTTGTAATCCCAGCAGCCAAAAAAAAAAAAATCCCTTTCATTACGGTCAGTAAATGAGCCCCTGGTGGCAGCCTCATCAGGGAGGTCAAGTACAGGATGGGTCACTGGCCAGTGCTGCTTTCTCACCCCTAGCACAGTCCCTTCTGGACTCAGCTGAGGCAGCAAGAGAAGACTTTTTGGTCTCCAGGGTTGTCAGTCCAGCACTTTCCACTATTACTTAAACCCCCTTTAAAAACCCAACTGCAAATCAGAGTAGGGTCTTATTTTAGTAAGGGGTAGTTTGAAGAGCTTCATACAGGGAAGGTCTGTGAGTTACACCTGATGAATTTGCTAGAGTGTATTGAGGCTATGACTGAGCTGAGAGGTGGGAGGGAGAAGGGTGCAGCAGACAAAACAGGCTCTGACTGCAGCATAGTAATGGTGCTTTGAGTGAGGTGTCTGCCCCCTTCTAGAGTACAGCCATGCAGCTAAATCCCTGCCTGTTGTGCTTTCCCAGATGTTGTTGAGAGATGCTACGTGCGGTGATCTATACAGCCTGGGATTGGGAAGGTTATTGAAACAAGTGAATTACCAGGAAACAGAGCGTGTGGGTAAAAGAGCATTCAGGATGGGGAGAAGGAATATGTGGGTGGCACCAATACTGGCATCTGAATCCCTTTGGTTTAGCAGGGATATTAATGACCTTGAGGAAAGGACAATATCAAAAATGCCTAAATTTTCCGATGCCATAAAATGTGGGGGAGGTGGGAAGTGCCAGCAGATACGGAGAAGCAGAGCAAACACCTTCAACATGAGCAGGTTAAATAAGACTGCGAGGCTGTGACGTGACAGCGAAGTGCACTGCAAGGTTGCAGCCCAAACGTTTCCACAGAGATGGGAGCCTATAAAGCAGGAGTCACAATACAGACCAGGAGAGAGAGGAGGGGGATTAAGGATACTTCACTACCTCCATCTGCACAATAGAAACCCCAAGAGATGGATGGTAAAGGGAGATGCACTAAAATCAAATGCAGTGGGCCCAGTGCTCTCCCTTTACCCCCCTGTAAATCAAGATGCACGCCATTGAAATCATGGAGTTAATCCAGTAGAAAAGTGATGTGAGGCCATTTGCAGAAATGTGAAGTGAGGCAAGTAAGTTCTCCACAGACAGAGCTGAGTGAATAATTTGCAACGAAGGTCCTGGAAGATCCAGGATGAGATTGTGATTTCCTTGAACCTATTTGCTGTTGGATTTATTCCATAAACTTTCTTACTCTCTGGGTCAATCACACTTTCTTTGGAATTCCAGTTGTGTTGTGTTTAGATAGATGAGATCCAGTTTCTGTTCTCTGACTGGCTCTGTATGAGCATCTTCAGCACGAATGCTTAGGTGGACAAATCCAAATGTTGAATTCCCTGATACAGTGCATGCAGCTCTGAATTTTGCTTTCTGTGAATGCTTATGTCAGTAAAACTCAAACCATGACCAGAAAGTGACCCCAGAGGCAGAGAGGGTAATGTTCATCTGAACTCATTTCAACATGCAGGCAGGATATCTGGGGAACATTCTATGCAACAGTCACGCAGCCCTCCCCAGGCACATTAATTCCTGATGCACTAGAGATGGCTGCATCAGCCTTTTAGTCAATAATAGACCATATGTTCCAGGGTTTGTGATTTAGCTGTTTAACTTCATTCCGACTCGTAGGCCATAACCCCACTGGAGCAAATTCCTCTCTCAAAACTGAAAGAGCATCTGTTTGGTGGAGTTTGAGTTAGCGACATGCATGCACATGAAAAGATGTTCTCCTTTTTGTGCCCATTTGTTTAGTTAAAATAAAATCATGCCGGTTTCTCATGGGCAATGGCTGCTGTGAAACAAACCATGATCGCTCTTGTTTCCTTTCAGCAGGGAGCTTTCACAAGGTGGACCCTTGCCCTGCATACCCCAGGCGCTGTGTGTCACAGCCATGCCTCACAGCTGCATACTCTGGGCTGTTTTGGAGAACGCAGGGCATAGCCTTCTCCACGCAACAAGGAGGCACAAGCGGTGAAGATTACCATGAATATGCTCTTAATGCTGAGAACTCCTTTTTGCCTCTCATTAAATGCTCTGCTGATTATTAAGCAGCTTTTTTTCTTTAAAGAGAGAGAAAACATTTGTGTCTTTGGACTAATTTGTTGCTGGCCTCTCACCTTACTGCCAGCGGCTCCTGCAGGATGGGAAGCTCCCTCCCTGCCTGTTGGGTTGCTGTTGCACAGGGGTTGATATCATAGCCCTTGCTGGTGTCAACCAGTAATCACCCAGCACATCTATTAATTAGGGAGATTGACTAAAAACTACACCATGAGCAGTCTGTAGACTACCCTGCCAATCCATACCCAGTGCTAGAGTGGTACCCACACTATGCCTACTAGCTCATATCTATCTATGTATCTGTACCTAGAGGTATTCCTATGCCTAATCAATATCTGATCTATACCTAATACCCTATATATCATCACTATCGGATCTATATTCAATACCCTTTGAGCAGAATACCCAATATAGTACCTGACCTATATCTGATTGACTATGCCTACCTCATACCTCCTATCTAGTATATCTGATCTATATTTAATGTCATCTCTATATATTATATAATATGTATATTTAGTGCTATGTACAGTATATGGTCTGTACTTAATAGCTTATGGATCTCTAATACTTTAACTGTACCTAATGCCCTATTTATAAATGATACAGTGAAGCCAATACAAGAGACCATCCTTGTTAGCCAGCATCCTGCCTTACAGTCTGGCCTAGAGTAGCCTTGGATACAGTGAGTGCAATTCTGCTCCATCAAACAGATTTTTCTTGGTCCCCTGGATAATTGCTTAAGAAAGGTACCAGAGCCACCCAAAGCCCTGTGCCTGCTGCCCAGCCATGTAAGCTGGGAGCCCAATCAGGTATCCACTTCTGGCCTGGCCTCAGCTACAGGTCTCCCAAACACTCTTCTGCCTTCTCTCTGCCCTAAGAGGGGTGATGTCTTTTGCCTACTTCAGCCCAAGTTCCTGAAGGATCTCCCCCTCAGAGTCTGATCCCTTTGTCTTCAGCTTTGATCAGTTTCCATTCCCTCTCAATGTATGCACTGCGATGCATCAGCAGCTTTCTGCGGTATCACCCCTCCTTAATGCCAGCTAACGTTCCTTGAGTCCTGGCTGCTAAAGTCTTAGAGTGGGGTTTTGAACAGCTCCCAAGTGACTTAGAAGCACAAGTCTCACTGTAACTCAATGGAACCTACGTTCCTAAGCTCCTTTTGAAAATCCAGCCCTATGTCTCCCTCCAGTAGCTTCCTTGCAAGGGAGACACAAGGCACTTTTTGATCAAAGATC
Source organism: Chelonoidis abingdonii (assembly GCF_003597395.2). Lineage (NCBI taxonomy): Eukaryota > Metazoa > Chordata > Testudines > Testudinidae > Chelonoidis > Chelonoidis abingdonii. The sequence continues at coordinate 7,182,142 of NC_133793.1, forward strand.
AGATGTGGTATGTTGGACTCTTTAGATGCTGGGTCAGAAATGTACAAAATAAGAATTGCGGTCTAGCCAGAAGACACAGGGGTTCATTTCTTAAAGCTCACACTTGCTTTCTGTAACGGGAGTTTTTGGAATAGGGATGTCTGCTCTTGGGAATTCATAGCCTTACTACAAGAGTCACAAAAGCCGTGTGTGCATGTGTGAATAGAAGAGCTCACACACTGTGCAGCACTAGCCTCTCTAAGGGAAGGCAGGCTCAAACTGTTTACCGGCTCCTATAGGATCCACCTGGAGAAGGGAATAGGCTCCAACACAGTTAAACAGAAATAAACTAATCAGTCCCTTACTGTCCCTTGGATAGTATGTAGGTATTTCATTCCCTTTGCACAGATGGACAAACTGAGGCAGGCATTAAATAAGGTGCCCAAGGACACAAAGAGAGTCAGTGTTAGGGGTTCACTTTGCTCAGGAATTCTTGGCTCCTCTGCTTGAACCACAACTCTTGCTGTTGCAGATCTTTCTTTGGAAGCCACTCTCAGTTAGCAATTCCCCCCTGTTTTAGCAGTGAGCCTTTACTGTGCAGTTGAGAGTACAAGCCAATTTTGTGTCCCCTTGCCATGAAAGCTGCAGGAAGAAGTAATTAAACAATGGAAGTGAGGATCTGTGGTAATATCACATCCTTTGAGGTCACTTCCACTGGCTGAGTCATCTGTTCAGAAGGCGGATACAGTATTAGAGCCCATTTCTAAGTTTAGTCTCCCCTGGTTTGGGGTGCAAAGGTGAGAAATCTCCCAAGCAATCTGTTTGCTTTGATCTCAGCTTTTTCTGAAGCTGCAACTAGGTCTGTGACTGTCCTCGGAAGCAGATGGAGCAGAGTGAACTCTCTTCCCACTCTAACATGACTTGCACTGGGTAATTTCTGAATTGCTTAGTTCCTATTCTGCAGGGAGCTTCTTTAATGCTGTGAAAGACTTAAATTCTTCACAGCCTCCAGCAAGAGGACCAGGAACCTAAGCCACAGGCAAGGCTCTGAAATGGATCAGTCCTTCCCATCAATACCTGGTCCCTTCAACACATCCTTGAGCCCAAGCAGGACCTACCAGCTGCATGTTCTTTCCTAGGGGAAGTGGTAAATGTCAGGATTAAATCACCATGGCTTTTTGTTCCCTGTGCCATGACCTTTACAGCAGAAGCAAGTGGCATAAGAACATGACCTGCAGCGGAAAGAGCTGTTGTTAAATCTTCTGTGGGGGTCCTTTCTCTCCCACGCAGAGAGAGGTGTGTGAAAGGAATTGCTTTAGTTCCGTCTCAGAGCCCTTTCTTTGCTCTCACAGTGGGATTTTCTTCAGCAGGTATAATTGCTTGTCAACTTTATGGGGTATTTAGCAAGGGCTGAAGCAGTCTTCAGCTTTTTTGAGTGTTTTAATGATGGAAGCCTGCAAGGGAGTGGGAAGGAGCATGGACCTGTCCACCTCTGCCATTCAGGCTCTGAGTCACATGAGAGAACAAAAAGCCCAACTGGTGATTCTTTAGAGCTAGAAAGGAGTCAATTATTCCCTGCAAACCACCCACCCCCTTACAAAATGCTACAGTCATGGTCCAAACGCCACAGGCCCCACTCACCAACTCTATGGGGGGCTGTGAGTGTATGTGTGAAGGCATTGGGCCAGATTCTCAGTTTGGACTAGGTCATTTTGTGCCATTCAGACAGCACAAAGGAGCTGGATTCCGGCTATAACTGGCCAGATGAGAGTTGCACTGGTGGGAGGAGCTGGCGGAGCTGATCTTCAGCTGATGTATAAATTAGAGTAGCTTCTTAGCTGCATTAACTCACCGCAGGGCTGATGCCACCACCAGTCCCTGATGCCCCACAATCTCCTGAACTGAGTGGCTTAGTCACAGGAGACGCTCTTCCCCAGCATCTGGCTTGCAGAGTGCAATCAAGCAGATCCTTCTTTGAAGTGAGCATTGATCATGACTGAAGGGTTGGGCCCTAGCCTAATGTTTCCTCTCGTTATGCTCCCGTATTTGTTTATAAGCTCCTAACCTGATTAAATCCTAGAGACAGGAAGAAATGGGGATGATCTGGGTTTTAATTTTGCAATCTGAGGGCCAGATCCAGGGGCCAATTTAATCCAGAGCCCACACACTCAGCATGTTTCAGGTAAAAAGTTCTGGTTTATGGCCCCTTTCTTTCTGCGCCTACGTAACATGGAAGAAGTGTTCTTAGCAAGCTGGAGAATGTAATAAACTACTTGCTCTTTTACACTTAGAGACTAGGGGACAAGTAAGCACATGATAACCAAGACACTGATACAGAAAAAGCTGATTATAGTGGTAGAATTGCCAGCCCTCACTGATACACAAGGGACTCCACTGCCCTTTAATATTTACGTGGTTGGAAAGGAGTAGCATGTCTCTAATTAACTCCATATCTCACTTTTTTAATAACATGCACAGGGTCAGTTTCCACCACATATTTTAGCAGTTGGATGCCAGCCCTGGATTCTCTAGACTCCAACCTGCAGCAGCTCCTCTTTGATTAGGTTAGGCCTTAGCTGGAATACTGTGTCCAGTTTTGGTCACCAATGTATAGAAAGGATGCAGAGGAACTGGAAAGGATCCAGAGACGAGTGACAAAGATGATCAGAGGGATGGAACACAAGCCATGTGAGCAAAGGCTGAAGGAACTGGGTATGTTTAGTTTGGAAAAGAGGAGATTAAGAGGGACATGACAGCAGTCTTCAAATACTTGAATAGCTGCCATAAAAAAGATGGAGAAAAGTTGTTCTCTCTTGCAACAGAGGGCAGGACAAGAGGCAGTGGGTTCAAACGACAGAATAGCACAGGGGTGGACAAGCCTGAAAGCTGTGTCTGGCCCATCAGAACTTTTAATCTGGCCCTTGAGCTGCTGCCAGGGAGTGGGGTCAGAGACTTACCCCAGCTGGGGAGTAGAGTCAGGAGCTTGCTCCTCTCCACCTGCCCAGCACGCCCCAGCCCTCAACTCACAGTTCCTTGATGAGCATCATCTTCCCGCACGCAGAGCCACATTGTGCAGCACAACCGGCACTGGTTACCCATACTTCACCACGCTATTTCTGGGATTGGAACCCTGCCCCAATGCAGCAGTGCTCCCAATCCCCGAAACACCAGCCTCCTTGCACCAACCTCCACCCAATGATCAAGGCCAGCAGCACTGCATTGTGACTGTGTGCTTCTGTTTCCCCATCTGTAAAATGGGGATAATATACCTGCCTCCCAAGGGGGTGGTGCCAAAAGATTATTTGAAATCCAGTACAGAAGGGCAAAGATTTACATGACAAGCATGAAAGCTTGTGCTCGAATGTAGTGTTTGGCTAATGTTACTCCTGTTGCTTCTTTCACATACTTTTTTGCCCCCATAAGAGCTAGTTAGGTGTTGTTTGTTTGTTTGTTTGTTTGTTTGTTTGTTTTTTAATATACCTGTGATAGAAGATTTGTATCTTAGCACTTAAAATACAAATCACCTGGCCAGCATAGCAAACACTCTGTGCTGCTACTGCACAACAAAGAATGGAAGTGGGTCCTCTGTACTACAAGGCTGAGATGTTCAAAGATACCTAGGGGATTTGGATACCTGGTCCCATTCATTTGAATGGGAAATGAGCATCCTGATTCCTTAGGCAGCTTTGAAAATCTCAGCCTCAGGGTTCAGGTTGTCAGTTTGTGGCATATTCTCTCAAAGCACCTGCATAATTCCCAATAAAGAGCCCATCCTGCATTCGTTGCACACCTAACTTGACTTTGGCAGTAGCTCCGAGTGAGCAAGCAATGCAGAATTGCCCTAAAATTGACACCACCTGCAGTATTTATACAGATGAGTTTGTCCAGCAACTAGCACAATGGGGCCCTGGCCCATAACTGGGGGTCCTGAGTGCTACTGCAATACAAACGATAACAAACAAACAAACAAAGAAAGAAATAACAGTAATTCCCAGATCACTGTAAGTGAACTAACCTAATCAACTAACATTTACAGCTAAACTGGACAAGGCACTAAAAGATGCACTCTAGGGAACACTGCTGCCCTGATCCTCAAAGCTGTGAACTGGGGCAGGATTTCTCTGCCTCTAGCTTCTACGCGTCTGTTCTTTCAGCTTTGATTTGCTAAGAAGGAGCCAACTGGCATTTTTCAGCATATTTTCATGACGTCACAATTCAGTGTTCCAGCCCAACAACAGTGAGCACTTATGCAAATGGCACAGTCCACTTTCTAATCACTTGTACGAACAATAACTAGGCCTGGGAAGTAGGAAAGACTTACAATTGTGGTTTGACAGATGGAGAAATAAAGACACGGGCAGGTTAAATGATTAGCCCAAGACCACACAGGGTATGTCTATACTGTAATTAAACACCCATGGCTGGTCCATGTGGGCTGACTTGAGCTCATGGGACTTGGACTGCAGGGCTATAAAATTGCGGTGTAGAAATTCAGGGTTGAGCTGGAGCCCAAGCTCTGGGATCCTCCCCCCTTGTACCTACACAGAGTAATGAATGGTTATTCTGCAGCTACTTGATGTCAGTATCTGATGCACGATAGGGATCTTTTCTATATAGATCTGAAACAGGTTTGTTCCTCTCTCAGACACTCATGGCTTCACTAAGCAGATAAAATTTGCACGCTTTGGTTCTCAGTAAATTTATTCTTTTAACTGAATTATTCTTGTGTCAGGCATTAATTTGGCTTCTGGGTACTTCATGAAATAGGAGGTTTTTACTTGACAACCAGTAGTAAAAGTACTGGGTCAAATTCAGCACCAAAGTGGATGCAACTCCATTGAGGGCTGCTTATGCAAGCAGTGATATCGTGTGTGTGTGTGTGTGTGTGTGTGTGTGTGTGTGTGTGTGTGTGTGTGTGTGTGTGTGTGTGTGTGTGTGTGTGTGTGTGAGAGGGGTTAAAATGGGTGTGAACGGAGCCTGTCTGTCTGTGGAATGAATCCCCATTTGTCACATGTATGTTCTCAGAAAGAGGTGGTGCTTGGAACATATGAAAACCTTGGTTGCTTCAAATAATATGTTCCCTGCTTAGAGGCTGAGGTTAGAAATCGCTGCACTTCAATTAAATCTCATTCATGCCAAATGTAGAAATCAATAGAGTACTTATGGAGTCCATCAGCTGGCCAGGAAATGCCAAGGCAGCAGTGAGATGGGGGCAGACTCAGGTGGGTCGCTTTGCTATCTGTAATCTGACGTGTCAGACTGCCAACTGCTTTCTAGTGCATTCCTCCTTTCACTGCTCACTTAAGGTTCTGACAATGGGCCAGAACCTGCAAGGTGCTGCGTGCCCTTGGCTCCCATTGGCTTCAGCGGGTGTTCAGAGTGCTCAGCACCTCAGAGGATCGGGGCCGGTTATCAAGATCCACACCTGCCCTCAGTTGCATATTTTCTGCCCCCTTGTAGTCAGTGGGGATGCATGGGAGAAGCTGAGGGCAGACTAAAAGCTTTTAGGAATAGCTGAAGGGCACTATAGGTGTCTGTGGATGTTGAGAACACTGAGCTGCCTTGAAGCAGGTACAGTGTGCAGAATCCAGCCAGATTTTCTTTGACAGGGGAAGTGGATGGCAAAGAGAGCCCGGCTCCCTGAATTTACAGGACTTGGGGCCCTGTCCAGCTCCCATTGAAGTCAATGAAAGTTTTGCTATTGACTTCAGTAGGAGCAGGCCCTTAGTTACACTGCAGGGTGGCTCTGTGTAGCCCCATGGAAGTGTTGTGTCTTCCTCCTCTTCCTCCTAGGGATAAACCAGACTTGAAATGCACTGTGTCTAGCAGATGGCAGGAGAGCTGTTTGCACTAGGAAGTTGTAATGGCCTTGGCCTATTTTGAAGCCTTTTATCATCTTTGCATAGCATCCCCTGGCTGCTCTGGCAGTCCATAATGGCAGCCCTGTGACTCCATGTTCTGCACAGCTCACTTCCCTCTTTCATTACCTCTGAGTGATGAGGAACAGGCCGATGGCAGCTCAGGGACTAACAGGCCAGGCAGAGCAGGCCATTCAGGCTCAAAGTTGAGCGCTCTTATAAAGCTAAAGAATATTTCAGACCCACTAAATGACTTAAATATTTTCTCAGTGATCCCCCTGTGCAGACAGCTATAGAAATTAGTTGAAGGGCTTTGCTAATGCAACTGCTGGCCTGAACCTCACAGCTGTCCAACAGCATTACAGTTCAGAGACTATTTTACACATCTGCCTTTCCTTTTCAATACTATTCCTCTTTTTCCAGTCATCTCTGCATTTCTCCTCTTGCTGTAGCTTTCTGATCATGCAACAAAATAGATCTGATTTGCAGAATGCCACATGCAAAGAATCCCCTACACAGACACACCTATGCATGCATTACAGGGCCCCTGCTCCAGACCATGCCACACTACCCTTGATTGCTAAAGTAGTAGGGGATGTTTCCAATACTATTCTCCAGTCCTTTGTCAAAAAAGAGTGTTTTTAAATTGTCTGCGTGAACCTGCACCCCAAGGACAGATTGTTTTTGTGTCTACATCCATTGGCAGGGCCTGGCATTGCCATGAAGGATTGTGCCAATCCGTTCCCGTTCCTGCCCATCTGAGGGAGTGAGGTATTTATACTAATTTAGAGAAACAAAATCCCTGTAATGTAATAAAAGTCTCTCTTTTTTCACACAGGCATGCACACCCACACCCACCTCTTTCTTTTTGCTGAAGAACACATAGGATTTCACAGGGGCTGTATTTTCTGAGGAATGTTAGAATCCATATGCTCACTTGACTGAGTAAACTCCTAACCCATTAATAAATATATTAACACTCTAACTTTCTCTCATACCTTTGATCTGAGGATCTCAAAGCACTTTGCAGACACTAATAGGTTTATCTTTAGGACTCTCCTGTGAGGCAAGGAAATATCCCCATTTTACAGATGGAGAAGCCAAGACTGGTGAGGAAGGATGATCTTGTGGTTATGGCTTGGGAAACCAAAGTTCAATTCCTAGCTGTTGCAGACTCTCTGTGTGACCTTGGGTAAATCTCTTAATCTCTTTGTGGCCTCAGCTTCCTTTCTGCAAAATGAGGATGGTGTTAAAAGAAACCCAATAATGTCTGGGAAGGGCTCAGATACTGTGAGGACAGGGGCCATATCAATAGAAGTCACAGAGGTGAAGTTACTTGCTCAAGGTCAGAAAGCTGGAAATAGAACCCAGATCTTCTGCTTTCCAGGTCTGTGCTTTACCCACGAGATCATGCTGCTATCTTCGTATACCTACCCCCTCTGCCAGTGACTCCTAGGCACTTTACAATACACAAAACAATGACAACAACTGACAGTTAAAACAAACAAGCCAAAAAAACATTATAACCGGACAAAACCCCTTGTTTATTCCCAGTTGGCTGACTCAGGTGGCTCAAGGATAGGAAGAAGGAGAGGAGATTGTCCTAGTTTACAAGAAGCTGGGAAGGATATTTCAATTTTAAATGCCTTCATTGTGCTGTGTGAATTTTCCCCATTGTTTCATTCTTTTAGGAATATTTTTAAAAAATCCCACCATGTCACCCAGCCTCTGATTTGCAGAGTGATAACTTCAGGATTGCAATGTCTTCTGGCAACATGAACAATGGCCAAGGACAATTGCATCAAAACCAAAGACATATTTTTGAGGTCACTTCTGTCCCAGCACAAATAGGACAAGGACTCTCAGAACTACAGCCACTAACCAGTCTGGATTGGATACAGGCATTTTCACTTCCTGGAACTGGGTGTCACCAACAAATGTGTACAGAATACTGGAGTGCAAGATCTTCTTGCAATCAGCATTTTGTAAATCAAGGCAGCTGTTTTGCCAAAGCCATATTACCTGCAATGGAATGAGTGAGTGCGACAGTCCTTTGTATGAGTTAACAGAGTCCTTTGATTGTGTCTGGACTGGTAACGATTGTTTTAAAATGTAACTGTGTGGCATGTGGGCAGTACATGTGAGGGTCCAGAGTAAAATGACACCTATAGGCCTGTTTATGGGGTGAAAACACAGGGAAAACTCTGCAGAGAAGGGGAGCGTATCTGAGGACACATCAGCCCTCTTAAAAAAAATTAGAACTAATGATGTGGTGATCTCTTCCTTTCAGAAAGCTTCTTCCTCAACATCCCAAAGAAAACAGCCTCTAAAAGCACTTCAGATAAAAGGGGCCTGGTTATTGTGTGGTCAAGGCACAATGTACCGCAGCAAGTAGCCAAAACAGCTATTCTCATTCTCTTAAAGCCCATCCGGCTTCCAGGAGCCGGAGTGTCTTCAGGGCTCCTTGAATAGGCTGGTAGGTTTAGAGGGGAAGGGAAAAGGGAAGGAGCTACAGTTAACGGAGCATGACATGAACAAGGTGGACCTGGTTTTACCTTTTCTGTTGTGGTTCAGGCTGTTATTTGGAGAAGGCACCTTTCTTAAGGGAGATAACACTCTCTGCCATGGCAATGTCCTCAGCTGTGAGTGTCCAAAGAATGGGTCAGACTTTATGCACTTCTCTCTTGACTGCTTTATGCCATATGGTTATTACTCTGACCTACATTTTCAAGAGACTAGTGACTTTGGGTGCCCAACTTGAGACACCTTAAAGGGCCTTGGTCTTCAGAAACCAGGTGGCTCAGCACTTGACTAAAAACCAGGCTCCTTTACGGTGTCACAAGTCGGGCCTCTAAAATCACTAGCCCTCAGCCCTTACTTAGATGGGGTGGGGAGGAGTCAGAGTTAGTGATAAATGAAAATTGTTTCCCATTAAGACAGATATAGTCCTTGATCTCTAGTGCTCAGAGCAGATGACAGGGCATACCTCCTGCCGCCCACACGGGATACACAGACACTCTGCAGACTCTAGACACTGCTTCATTTTCTCCTATGTTATTACTAAATCATCTTTTTAGTGAGTCTACCCAGCATCCCCTCCCCTCCAGCCCCAACCCTCTTTCCCCCACACACACCGCGGAGGACCCTCTTCCTCTGTCCAGGTTGGCAGGAGAAGGCCAGGAGTTCCTCGATTGCCTGCGCTGTGTTTGGAAAGCAGTGAAGTTACACTTCAGTGACCCAGACCTCTCCCCAGCCAACTCCCATTACAGGACACTGAGTCACGACACCAGAACGGTGTCTCTCAAATGCGTTAACGCTCAGGAGAACCCTGGAGCACCTGGAAGTTTATGAGCATCTCTCTGCCGCGAAATGACACCTGCTTGGGGGGAGAGCTTTGCAAAGGGCCATGGGGGTAAGCTTTGCAATTTCCAGCATGCACAGATAAAATGTGGAGAATCCACTGAGCCCCGCTAACCATCCAGGCTCTCCTGCCAGGTATTGTCTGCTCCTTACCTGCCTCCACGAGGAACAGGCTGGCATAGCTAAAATAAAACAGCAAGGCTGCGTTGATGTAGATGAAACAGTGATCCATCCTCCAGAGCGGGTGCATCCTGCATTCCTGTGCCGACGGCTCAGGCCCCGGGCTCCAGCGCAGGGGGCACAGACCCTGCCGCACCGCTTCAGGGGGGGCAGCGGGAGCCCAGCGCCTCTTCCCGCAGACAGGGACCCGGCGCGGGCATCTCAGGACCGCGGACAGTTCCCCGGCGCTGCGGCTCCACGATCCATCGCTCCGCCCGGGGCGGGAGGGGGCTGCCTCGCTGCTCCGCCGCTCAGGGCCGGCTCCTGCCCTCCGGCTCCCGGGGCAGGTCGGCGGGGCTGCGGCCGGGCTGCGGGGAGAGAAGAGCGGAGGGGCTGAGCTCCATGGGGCTGCTACGCGCCGCGAGCCGCTGCTGCAGCGGGGGGACTTGCCCCGGCCGCCAGCTCCATTCATGGGAAAAAACTCCCCCCCAACCCGCTCCCAGCCCCGTCAGCGCGTCATCAGCAACCTGCCCGCCCCTCCCAGGCAGGGGAGACGGGCACCTCCCAGCCCCCCGCCTGCCAGTCCCTGCTCGGACCCGCCGGCCAGCTCCGGGGGCGCCGCCGCCCCTGCCCCGCAGCCGCTCCGCAGGCTCGGAGGCAGGAACCAGAAACAGCCTGGGCAAAATGGGCTCGCAGCCCGGCCCCCCTGGGGGCTCGTAGACTGGCCCCCCTGGGGGCTCGCAGCCTGGTCCCCCGCAGGCCGATGCGATGGGAGCGAGCCGAGCCGGAGGGTTCCTTGTGTAGTCACAGCCCAGCACAACCCGGGGATTAATCCCCAGGCGCTGGCTGCTTGGCAGCCTCCTCTCCAGGCTGCACCTAATTCTGGGGCTGGGGACAGCGCGATGCTCCAGTCCAAGAAAGACCAGTGTTCAGAGGGTCTGGAAAATTATCCAGAAAGCTCCTGCTACTAACTGTGGTATGTAACCTATGGCTTAAATCAGCCTCTGTACCAGAGGACTGGCCGGTAGCTAATGTAACAGGATTTTTTATAAAGCCTCTGGAGGATTCGGACAATGACAGGCCAGCCCAGCTTCATTACCAGATGAATTGGTTGGAGCTGTAAAGAACAGAATGGCCAGACACCTAGCTGAACATGCTGCCTTGGGGAGAAGTTCACATGGCTTGTGTAAAGGGAAATCGTGCCTCGCCAATCTATTAGAATTCTTTGAGGGGCTCAACAAGCATGTGGACAAGGGTGAACCAATGAATACAGTGCACATGCACTTTCAGGAAGCCTTTGGCAAGGTCCCTCAGTGCATGAGATATAAAAACCAAGGTCCTAACCAAGAAGGGGGCGGTTAATCCTGGTGTCCTGGCCAAATTCAGTTTGGGGTCACTACCTTCTGTCTTCTTAATTGTTCCCCTGCAGTGTCATTCAGGTGGGATATTCATTTCCCATCTTAAACTGCTGTGCATAGTTAAGCAGATGCAGTGTTTCACCCCAGGGGTAGTTGCATTTAAGAGGTGGGTAAGGTGACCCCTGCCTATGGTTTGGAATGCAGTAAGAATTATTATAGATTTACCTCGATCATTTCCTGGTCTTTTCCCCTTTTCTGAGGACAGTTGGTGCAATCTGAATTTGTAATGAGGAAAATACTCAACCGCTGAGTCCCCTCCACTTGAATTTAGTCCAGAAAACTGTGATTCTACCAGAAACGTCTGGGCTTATGAAAACTTTATGATGACTATTCTCGCCATCCCAGCAGCAAAATCCTGGAGCACAATCAAGACTAACTCCAGCAAACTCTCTGTAGAGTAAACGTGACCTTCCCCCAGCAGATCCCTAAAGCCGTGGTCCAGAGCAGGGGAGTGGAACATCTACCTGAGAACTGCAAGCGAAGATAGACCAGCTGGTCTTTCTTTCTCTCCCCTGTTGGCCAGAATAAGTACACTTGTTTAGCCAGATCCCAGCTGGCATGTAAGCTTGAGGTACTCTTCTCCTAGTGCTTTGGGGGATCATTTGTGAGGGTACTGCGGAGATGGCTGGGTGCAGAATCAGCTATGGAGCTGAGCTGAGTAAGTCAAATGGATACCATCCCCCCACCATCACACACACACTGGCATGACTGTGCCAGTCCTTCTCGCGAGCTTCATTTCACATATTTATTTCATGTACCGTGGTCTTGTGGATTGGGCACCAGACTAGGGTTCTTCTATTTCAAGCTCTGCCATTCACCTGCTGTGTGAACTTGGGCAAGTCACTCCTTCTCTGTGTGCCTCTGTTTCTCCTCCCACCCTTTGTCTTCTTCCCTGTTCAGACAGGAAGTCCTTTGGTGTAGGGGATGTCTCTTACTCTGTGTATGTACATCACCTAGCACAATGGGGCCCCAATCTCGATTCAGGCCTGTGGGCACTACTCTAACCCAAATAACAATGATGAATTCCAAATCCATTCCTGGTGAAACTCCACAGACTCCAGTAGAGTTGCACCAGAATTGCATTTGGCCTATTGCGGCACAAGTTATTGCAATGGGATTTTCTGGCTGGCTCCTGTGCCCCCAATGGTTAGCTATAAGATGCCCTAGCCCCGAGTGACTATTGGTGCTCAGTGGTGGTGACATTTTATTATCAAGGATTAATTTAGCCAATACAATTAGCTGCACTTCAAATTCAGAGCTTACGAGTATTGGATGTGACACTAGAATTAAATGTGCATTTAGGTTAATGAAGCTGGCAGCGTTCTGATTTATGGTAACTAGTTGAAAGGAGCAGAGGCAATTTTCCAAACTTGTATAGAGCCTGTCAGCAATATGTCACTGAATAGGCAGACTCAGCTCTTGGCAGTTATGGCAGGTACTGTAGCAACCTCAGGAGGTTGACAAAAATGAATCCTTCAGACTCTGTTAACCTCATATGTTGAGCCCAACTGAAGACAAGATTTAGAGCCTAGGGTGACCAGATGTCCCAATTTTATAGGGACAGTCCCAATTTTGGGGTCTTTTTCGTATATAGGCTCCTATTACCCCCACCCTGTACCCCCATCCTGATTTTTCACATTTGCTGTCTGGTCACCCTGTTAGAGCCTATAGCAGCTGGCATCCTAGAAAGAGGAGCAGACGTTCTGTTCATATTCATGTGGACCTGCAGGCTTTCAGACCCCGGCATAATGTTGTCATGCCTGTGTGGGCAAGTGATTATAAGTGGGGTGGCCAACACATGGTCTAATGCTGCTCATGGAGTTACCCAGAGTAGCCCTCTGACCAGATTAATTTTCAATGCAGAGTTGCAGCTTGCAGAGACTACAGGTCCCACCATGCAATGCTCCATCTTGGGCAGTAGCCAGACTGCACTGCATGCTGGGACTTGCAGGTTCTGTGGACCACATCTTTGGACAGCTGCAATCAGCTGCTTCCTGTCTGTCTGTCTAAGGTTGGTAAATATAGCACCAGTAACTACAATATCTTGACACTGTTGCAAATTAAATGTGCCTCTCAGGCTCCCGGCAAATTGTCAGTCTAGATCTCTCTGTTAGATGACGTTCACCTCATGGGCCAGTAGCGATTCTCACTTACGCCCGTGCAATGGAGTTCCCCAGTGACAAGCAAACTTGGCCCTAAGAAAGCAAATGCGCCATGGTCTCTGCTGCTTTCCTCCCTCTGCATCCTTTCAGAATGGAGGTGAGAATTGTACTAGGGACTACATGTCTGTGAAAGATGCTACAGCAAATAGCACAGTATTGCAATTCGCCATATTGGATTAGTATTTGTTATTTGTAATGCAGTAGCATCTAGATGCCCTGACTGAGCACATTATGCTCGACACTGTACATGCACTTAGTAAGTGACAGTCCCTGCTTCAAAGAGCTTACAGTCTCCAGAAAGAAAAGGAAAAGTCATCCCCTTCCTACAGATGGGAAACCAAAACACAGAGAGATTAAGTGATTTGCACAAAGACTCTGGCAGAGCCAGGGAACAAACCCAGATCTCCTATCCCAGGCCATCAGACCATCCTTCCTCAACTGTAAATGATTATTTCCGACGCCTACTCCAAGCTTTGAGCCTGCATTCATTCATTAGCACTGTACCCCGACAATCAGCAACACTCCCAGCCCCTCCTCCTTTGGGAGCTGGGTTCTGCATGAGTGAGTCTCTTTCCACCTGGAAGGTTTGTGAAGGATCATATCCCAGAAGAGCCCTTAATCTCTGCAAGAAAACGTATCTCCCTCCACACACTCCAGTCTGATTCACAGCTGTGCAGAGGTGCTCGGCTCCTTTCAGAAGCTCTGCAGCTGATTGCACTGCAATTATGCCTTTCATCTCCTGGCTGATAACAGATTAAACTTTCAGCGCTCCAGACAAAGAGAAGGCATTAAGGAAAGCAAGGAAGGGATGGTGGAAGAGAATGAATGAATGTAAGATATGCCTGAGGGTCAATTCCTGACTGGGTGCTACATTCAGTCTGGATGTGCTATATGTCCATTGTTACTCTTTCAGGGCCTCTGGGGGCTTCAGCCCCTGCTGAAGTCAATAGGGGTTGAGGGCACTTAGCCCCTGGCAAGTTCAGTCTCTAAGAGGAGATTTTTTATTACAAAGTGGTTCCCAAAGGTTACCTGCTCCTTATAGATTAATTACAGTGTGACCTTGGTAGTACCACTGGCCTCTGAATTCCACCTGCTCCAATCCTTGCCCCTGATAGAGATAAGGCACCCGACATGATCATTGATGGTACGTTAAACATACGTCCCAACAAATCCACAGCTGCTTAGGAATGTCAGAACTGTCACGATGCTGTGCACCATGACTGCTGGGAACTGGAGAGCGATTGCTAGGAATAGTGCTCAGTGCCTTCACCCTGCACTGAAAGGACAGGCACCTGACAAACAAGCTAAAGGAGAACCTCCACTCTCTGTTAGCAATGCAGAGCCTATGACACACAGCTGCACAGTTTGGATTCTATCCAGTTGTGGTTAGTGGTGTGCATGCACACGCGCACACACACACATTCATTACACTACACATTTATTTAAATCTAATTCTACCGAGATCTTTGTAAAACTCATAATCTTGCACCTCCCCAGATCTCGCTCATGTGGACAGCAGCCTGACTAGAGAAAAAGTGCCTACACCAGTGCCACTTGTGAACACCACTTTATGCTCCCATCCCCATTATCCACCCCAGAAGTAGCCAGAAGCCAAGCCACTTACTACCTCACATTTCAATGTGTCATAGGAAAGACTGAAAGCTTAATTAAAACCACCCCCACCTATAGCTGACAATTAAAACTTAAAACCAATTTAGGTCACCCAGCACAATGTACGTCCAATATTTCTGACAGAAGCACTTCAGTGGCCCGCCCACCGCCTCTCTTTAGGTAGAATTGTAAATCCGGTATTAACTGCAAGATGTATCTTTTGGATTCCTGTGATTGTCAGACAAAGCTTTTATATGACAGCTGAGCCGAATGGAAGCTTATAACTCTGTTGTTTACCTAGTGACGAGTGAGCAGGGCTCAGTCTGGCACATCAAGGCATGGAAGATTCACAAGTGCACAGGACCAGGAAGGCCAATGACTGATTCCAAAAGGTGAGTTCATGAGGATTCAAGCCAGGTTGGCATCGGGGTTTGGAAGGGCTGCGGCTACTTATTGCCACAGCTCAGGAGGAGAAATATAACAACCCCAAATTGCGCCACCAAAAGAAGGACCTTACCTTGTAAACACAGGCTGCTCCTTCCTTCTGCCTTGTGATCTGCATCATTGTGCATGGATGATAGTGTAAAACCACAGGGCCAGTAACAGCGCTGCAAGCCTCACTGTGATTGTAGGGATGGGACCGAGAGCATGGGCCCTCCCTTAGGCCCTAGTTCAGGAAGGTATTTAAGCATGTGCTTAACTTTAGGTGCTCAGGCACTTAAGAGATAGGCACAGACTTAAGTGCCTTGTGGAATATGGGCCTTGAGCACCAATCGGTGAGAGTGAGGCTTGGCAAATCTGGCCACGTAATCCACGTGCCGAGTTTACTAGATTCCCCAGCAGTGAGGGTATAGCGGAGGCTCATAGGTCGTTTTGAATGAGAACAGCTCATTGGCAGACAGGAATCCAGCCTTTCCAGCTGCATGGGCGGAAGAGTAGATGTTTGGGGGCCTCAGGGTATGTGACCTGAGCTCTGTGGGGAGGTGTGCCCAGTGCCCAAAGCCAGGCAGCCAGGAGGAACAGCTCATGTCAGGGCTCCCACGGATAGTCTCCGAGAGGCAGAGAGATGGAGATCCTCCAGGAAGATGTGTTTGCAGGAAACTAGCAACACATGCACATAGTAGCAGCCCAGATCTGCCTTCTCAGGCAGATGGAGGGACTAGCCCTGCCCTTCCTGCCCATGTTAACAGAGAGCTGCAGAGGGGCTGAGATGAAGAGCTGGCAAAGAAGCTGACACATCAGTCTGGCAAGAAGGACTCCAAATGGCAGCTGCTAAAGCTTCTGGTGAGAACCAGCTCAGCTGTTGCATGGTTAAAATGACCCATTTGCAGGAAGATCAGCACTGATCCTTCCCTGAATTCTTGCTGTCCCTAAGGCCCAACCATGGAGCCCCCCTCTGTCTGGCAGACACCTCCCAAGAAGCTGTTCCCTGGCTGCTCAAAGGCTCCGTCAAATGTCTCTTTCCCTGCTGGTCCCCAATTGGAGTCTGTTGCCTCTGATCCGCAGAGCAGAACACCCTTTCCCCCAGTGATTCAGAAACAGAGAGGCTCAAATAGGTCAAACTCATCTGTGGTGTAACTCCACTGAAACCCTCAGGGGTATAAATTCAGGGAAGAAGGTGATTAATTGAAGTCAGGGATTAATTTGATCCGCTCCAGGGCTTTCTCCACCCCTTCCCCTGCCCCACCCCACCAAGTCCTGGATCACTTACTGACAGGCAGGAACAGATTTCTCAGCAACTGGTGTGGGGATCACAAGGGATGAGTGGTGGACTTTATGCTTCTTCTATGTCACCTTTTTTGTGCGGGTGTGGGAAGCTCCTTGTGGAAACCTTCTGAACCCTCTCCCTGTGGGACTGATTCTATAATTGATCTCAGTGAGTTTCTCCAGAGGAAACAAGCAGATCTGCTGACCTGCAGCTCCGTCACTGCACAGACAGCTCTGGGCTGTGTCATTAGGAATCATGTGAGTGTGTATAGGACAGAGCAGGAGACCAAGGATAATACTTGGTTCTTCTCCCTCAGACTACATCCAAAGGTCTTAACGTGCTTTGCAGACACCATAGATCAGCCCCAAGAACACCCCTGGAGGTAGGTTAGATTGTCCCCCTTGTACAAATGGGGAAACTGAGCCATAGAAAGGCACAAGGACTTGCCTGAAGGCATGCCCTGAGTCAGCATGGCAGAGCTGGGACCTGATCCCAAATCTTCTGATTCTCAGTCTCATTCTTGGGAACCACATCTCCCAAAGGGGGTGGAAGCTATTGACGACCTAACTCCCTGGAATTTGTCATTGGATCCAAATCACAGAGGTGCAGCCAGGGCTGGTGCAACCATTTAGGTGACCTAGGTGGTCGCCTAGGGCGCTAGGATTTGGGAGGCGTCATTTTCTTCGGCAGTGACTGCAGCGGACAGATCTTCAGCCTCCCTGGTCGCCGCCGACATTTAGGTGGAGGGAGCTGGGGCAGGGGCGCGCGGGGAAGGCCGCCTGCAGCAAGTAAGGAGAGGAACGCAGGGGAACTCCCCGCCCCAGCTGATTGGCGCCACAAGCCTGGGAGGCAGGAGAAGTGAAGCAGTGACGGCGTGCTCGGGGTGAGGCAGGGCAGGGGTGAGCTGGGGCGCAGGGGGGTGCCTCAGGGTGGAGGGTGGGGGGCTGCCACAGGGGGTGCGCCTCAGGGCAGAAGGAGGGAGCTGCTGTGAGGGGGGCACCTCAGGGCGGGAGCTCAGGGACAGAGGAGGGCGTAAGGCGGAAGTTTCGCCTAGGGTGCGAAACATCCTTGCACCGGCCCTGGGTGCAGCCTATCCACAATTCCAGTGGAGAGCTGTAAGAGCTTAGCACCTCTGTAAACCAGGGCCTTCCCAGACGTGCCCCTAGAGCATGGCTCCATCTGGTCCCAGGGCAGCTGGTGAGCCTAGATCTGCTCCCTCCAGCTCCTCCAAGGGGGCTGGGCTGCACTGTATCTGCTGGGAGCAGCACAGGCAGAACTTGAGTGCCAAGGCCACTTCATTATGACATTAAAAAGTGAGAGTAAATCATTTTTACAGTCTAAGACAATTAGGATCCTTCCCTTTTTGGCCCAGGCTGCCTCACACACGGAGCATTAAAGAAATGGATGAAGTGCATGTAGATGGCACAGTTACTGCTCTCTCTCTCGTCTCTGGGAACCTACGTTCAAATCCTGATTAGCCCAAAGGGTGTGAATGCCTCATCCTAAACCATCCTCCTGGGTATTTATCCACATCACAAAACAAAGCGAGAGGGACAGCAGACGCTGCTGTAGGTTGGGATGCTGGGCATTGGCAGAACTGTGGGTGTGAACCCAGGGCTGGAATATCACAGGGTGCTGCTGGCTGGGACTTAGGGGCACTGTCCATGCCACATGTAGGAGATTCAAGACTAGAAGAGCAGTAGGAAGTGCAAGTCAGGATGGAGCTGTGTTAGCAGAGCACTTGGAGGAGTCTTGCACAGCAGCTGTGCTCTCCCTGGCTAGAACCAGCGCAGGTCTGGTAGCCCTTCACTTTGGTGAGCGCTAAATCCAGCTCCAGAAATTGAATGAGAAAAATATCAAACCTGGAGGGACGTTGGCGAAAGGAATGTGGGTTTAGCATCATTTCTTAACTATGCAATTGGCTGGCGCAGGCACAGGGAGGATGCTGACACAAACATGATGCAGCTCCAGAGACACACATGCTCCCTCCCCATCTGCGTGAAGGCTGAGTTCAGCCTGAGGGGGCTTATGAGAATTCACGACAATCTAACGAAGATGCTCTGAACACACAGCAGCAGGCTCAGCCGCCCCCACCTCCTCCTGTCTCCCTTCCCTAACCACAGAGGAAGGAGCCTGCAGCCCCAGGACTGATAGCTCTGTCTCACAATGCAGTGAGACACAATTAATCGAGACTTGAAGGCTGCATCTACCGTGGAGTGGAGTGAACAGGACTGATGCACACAACTGGCAGTTCCCACTCGTCTCCTGGCAGTTTTATGATAATTGGAAGGAGAAACAGAAGTAATTAACAAGTGTCTGACACAGGGAAAATTAAATACTTGGGCCTTTTCCCCTTCAGTCATACTTAATCCTAAAGACTCAGTAGAACGTCCAACTCAAACAGCCCAGAGAAAGAAAGAATCTCTCTTCACCTTCCCCACAATCCTACATTTGCACGCCCTGTATAAACACCCTCCCAGGCACATCCGGTGTATACACACATACCTCCTACATGCACACACACATACACCACATGGGCACCCTGTGGATCCACATGCACATGGCTTTGAGCAACACTTATCAGGACCTAGATCTGGAAGAGAATGAGCTTCCACAGAGCCCTGACAAGAAAGAGCTATCCCCATTCATTCATTCATTCATTCCTTCATTCATTCATTCCAGCTAGAGGACTCAGAGAGCCCAGGCTGCTTGGCCAGGAGTCCCTGCCACAGGTGGAGAGTGGCTGTGCATGACAGCTGCTCCCTGATCTACCAGCTGTTGGAGACATCTCTGCCCTTCCAAAGCCCTTGGAGAACTGTCCTCGGAGGTCCTTCCCACCTTCTACAAGTGGGTATTGGGAGTGGAGGTGGAGTGCTGGGGAAGAGGTGGGCCATGGGGTGGCTTTATTCCTCTGATATTTCAGCTGCCTGGGGATTTCCCTTTATGTTTATGGCACTAGCTTTGGGGATGAGGATGAGTCTAAAGCAGCCAAAGTTCCTTGGGCAGAGAGGCTGGGCCAGTTCCAGCTCTGGCCTGTTAGACTCTAAAGACTTCAGTAGAGTCACTCCAGATTTACCCCAGCCCTGCACATGGCCCAGTGTTTTCTCTTTTAGCCCCACACACCTCATTGGTGCTAGAGAAGAAGAGATGGGACTTTACAGGAGAGGTCCCCCTGGCTCCTGGGGTTCCTCTGTTCATCTCCTTCCCCTGGTTGTGGGAAGCATATGCAGGCAAAGGGCAGAGAGAAAGGAGGCCCCAGAGCTCCCAGCCCAGACTCACCTCCCTGCCTCTTCACACACCTGCTTTCAACACTGCTGAGCCTAGATTGAGCTGGTGGCTCTTCTGCCTTCCAGGTGGAGAACAGCCTCTGCCTCCCTCTTTCGCTGGCAGGGTCCCCCTGTCGCACCCAGAGCTGCTGGTCTCTATCCTGAGCTGCATTTCCTCTCATCCAGGGGCCAGCGGCACTGCGGGAAGCACGACTCCACCCCTGTGGACATTCCTCCCCGCCCCCTGCAAAGCCCAGCTGCCACTGCTCAGAAAGGAAAGTGACACCAGACACTGCTGCTGCCCCTTCCCTTGGAATGCCATGGGGCCTCCTGGATGAGACAATCCCTTGCAAGCTGCTCAGCTGTCCTTTCCTTCGCCAGTCCCTGAGCTCCCTCCGCCCTACACCGTCTCTCTGTAGGATCAGGCGGGGATCAGCTTTCCTGGGCCTGAGAGAGGAGGAGTGTTGGGATAACAAGGGAGCTCTAAAAAAAAAGAATTTGAGACTCCTAGGACAGACAAAGCAGGAGGGCTGGACAACACATCTCCAACCAGCCCTACAAGAGGTTAGCAAGGGAGCCACTGAGCTCCTGGCAAACCTCCGGGCCAGTTCAGGCCTGTTTGGGGAACCCAGCAAAGACATCCCCAGACTGCAAGCCCCAAGACTCAGTGTGAGACAAACTCCTGTCCCAGGCGTCTGGGCATGCTCAGTCCCAAAGGAAGCTGGTTCTAACAGAAGCAGACGAAAGGGAGCCCCAGGTGGACAACTCCACCGGGAAGGAGATGAGGTGAAGAAGCACAGGGGTCTGTGCTAAAACCTCCACCCAACATTGTGATTTGTACAAGGGTTTGGGCAAATGAGGAAACCCACAGTGAGGCACAAGGGGTTTGGGATAGTCCGGGTGATTGAGCCAGCAGAGGTGAGGAGCCAAGGGACGAGCTCTTTATCCAAGGATGCAGGAAATTGGAGTGCATCAGAAGGCAAGAGGTTAAAGAAAAATGGGCTTGGCAATCTTTACCCTGCCGGAGGGGAGTAGCTGCTGTCAGGATCGATACAGAGCTTCCATTTCTTTCAATAGGTGTGAGGTGCCTAAACACCTCAGGTTTTGGGCCTTCACCCTCTAGCAGGAGAGGCTCATGGTTTTAGCGCTGAAGGGCTCTGGTTCAAACCCTGCTCTGGGCCAGTCACACAAACCCCAGTAAACGGTACTGGCTACAGGATGTCCCAGGCTATGACTTGGTGTCTGTGCTACAGCCTCTGGCAGGTGGAAAGCAGGGCAGACACTGAAGCAGCTCAAGGGAAGCAGGTCTTAGCTGAGTGCTGGGGCCAGAGATGGCTGTGACAGGATGTGGGCGGAATAAGGCCAGCTGAGGAGGGAGCTGGGCTCAATTCTAGCCAGGAGGGGAATTTTCCTGTTGCTGTACCCCCCCACCCCCGCTGTCCCCAGAGGGCAGCTGTGTTGGGGCTTTTGGGGTTTGATGGACTCATGCGGACACACAGCCACTCACATAGCCAGACTCCTGCCATCTGGAGCGAGCTGTGTTTCACTTGATGGCTTTAAAGCCTCTGCTTTTATTGTTTTACCAGTTGCAAAGGTCAGTCGATAATGCATTGACAGTTATCATTTGCCAGAGAGACTCTACTCCAGGGGCCTTTCAGTGCTTTGGTCCTTGCAGCTGCTGCTGCCTCTGGCTGTTCATTACTCTTTGGATCGGGAGCGTTGGTATTTCTGAGAGGTGGAGGGCACCAGGGACACAGCAGCTGGGCAAGATTCTGGGAGGGTGTGAAGTGCATTGACCTAAGCAAGGCAGACGTGAGGTAACAGGATGGTCAGTGCTGCAGCCTCTGATGTCTACGTCAGCCGTGGGTTGGATGCCTTGAGCTGAACTGCAGTGTGGACAGACACACGTCTGAACTCCTGGGACCCAGTACCAAAGAGTGCCAGCAGCTGCCCCAGCCAGAGGGAGACAGGGCCAGAGGGGAGACAGCCAAGGAGACGCTGGCAGTCCAAGAGTGGCTTTGTCGTTAACACAGATCTGACACGGAGTGGGAGCGGAAAAAAGCTTTCCCTCTTCTGCACAGACACTGCTTGACTGGGGCTGCATCAGAACAGAAGCCAGTGGTCTTTGCTAGCTGGGGTACAGTGTGTCCACCTTCCAGCTGGATAAAGCATAGTGAGGTGGATAATTTGTTTGTACCACGAACCCTCACAGCCTTCCCCAGTAAAAGGTCCCCAAGACTCCACAGTGAGCCCCACTAGAATGTGTGGAGGGATTGGCAGCCAGCAAATCCCTGATCCTCTCCCTGGCCAAAACCTTCCAAGGTTAATTTGCTCCTCCCTCGTGTGCTGCCTCCTGCTCCATTCAGCATGTGCATTTTCAGCATGGCGACAGTGACTGGAATGTGGATGTGGGAGGCACCCTGGGCGAGTGCGTCAGAACTTGGCACGCTGGTCACTTCCCCTGACTATGTGCACACATGCAACCAAGTGATGCAGCTCAGCAGAGAGGCAGTGCAGAGACTGTCCAAAGCTATACCAATACCTGTCTCTTGTGCAGCACCTCCTGGGGAGGATCTCAACCCCCTCCACAGACATGGCTGAACCCAGCATCAGAACCCCTCAAGTAGGCAGCTCAGGATCATTAACCCCATTTTATAGAGTGGGATAGGAGGGGGTAAGGTCACGCAGTGAGGCAGCAGCAGAGCTGGGACTAGAACCCAGGACTCCTGGCACCCAGAGCGGCCCACTAATGTCCCAGGCCATGCGCCCTCCCCTGGGCTAACACTGTGATCGTGTGATGGTTGCTGATGTGAGGCCTTCCCCTTCCCCCAGCAAGTGCTGCTCGTGGGAGGGAAGGGGGTGCCTTGTCCTGGCTGACTCCTGTCCTTCCTACCTGGGCAATGGGTCTCTGTGTGGCACCTGGAATAGTCGAGATGGGGCCTCGACTCCCTCCAGCCTCGGGAGTGAGCAGGGGGGACTGTGGGGTTAAAACACCTGTGGGTGCAGCACCTGCCTTTGTTCCAGAGCCCTGCCTAGCCGGAATGAGTGGTAGGAATTTGCTGCCATCTGCTGTCACTATTGTGTTATTGCAGCTCTCATGCCAAGTTTGCTTAGATGGTTTTCACTCAACGAAAACGACAAGGGGTCCGGTGGCACCTGGAAGACTAACAGATTTATTTGGGCATCAGCTTTGGTGGGCAAAAAACCCACTTCTTCAGGAAAGCTTATGCCCAAATAAATCTGTTCATCTTTAAGGCGCCACCGGCCTCCTTGTTGTTTTTGTGGATACAGACGAACACGGCTGCCCCCTGATGAGTAACTAATGGTTTTCATTCACCACTGCACATGTGCAGGAAGCCCTGTGAACACAGTTTGCGCCAGCCATGCCCCTGCAGCCTAGCGCTCGGGCTGCAGCTGCACAGACGCTGAGCAAATGTAAAATGTACCACATCCCTCCAATCCCAGCTATGCCAGCTGGAGCCAGCAAAGGGGCACTGATCCCAGCCGGGCACACACCTCATAGACCCAACCATGCTAATACTTCTGCCAAGGGAGGCACATGGAGAGCCCAATAAGCAGGGGCTTGAGGCCGCTCTTTGCTTTTAGGACAGGCAAAGCGATATGGCAGCCAAGCCTGCGGGCACAGCTAATGCAGGCCCCTGAAAACGTGCCCCTTAAAGCCTGGTCCATCTTGAGAGCGAAACAAGGATGTTCAGATTCATCCTTATGCCGCATGGGTTGCCTTGCTGAGGGGAGTCTGGCATCACTGCAGCTGCTGAGTGTCCCACCGTCGCCTCCCGTGTCCCTCTCCTGCACCCAATGCTTCCCCTTGCTTTGCTCTTTGCCAGGGACAAGTGTTAGAACAGCCCCGGGGGAGCCAGGTGCGTCCTGAGCAGTAGTTGATATGCCATCAGTTTGTGCTCATGGAGGCAGCACAGTTCAGCTGGGGAGAGCAGTTCTCCAGGGGATCCACGAAGGGAGGCTGCCAAGACGATAGATGGAATGACCTAGCCATGCCCCCCACCACACCCCCTTTGGGGCTGGGCTGGATACCTGCAGGCCCCATTGCAGCTGCTTCTTTCTGCCATAGCTTCCTTGCAGTGGGCATCCTGCTGCCAGGACCCAAGGCCTGCAGGGGTAAATCTGACTCACAGGCCACAAGCGCCCTAGAGCTGACACCACAGGCCTGTCTCCCCCATCCCTTTCCCCGATGTAGCTCGGCTCACTGCAGCGGGGAGACTTCGGATTTAGACTGGGGTGAGTGAGAGCAGGGTCGGGCCCCAGCTCTCTTCTGGGAGCAGGGAGAGGAGCCTGCAGAAGGTTTGCTCTGCAGGCGGTATCAGCACTTACACAGGGAAGGGGGAGGAACAATCATGTCTTCAGTCCGTATGAGCAAGGCGAAAATAAAGGGAGAAAGGCTTTCTAGGGGCTCAGTTGTGCACCTCAGAGTAAGCTAACAGTGCCCCCAACCCAGGCCCCTTCCCAAGTAATGTTCTTGAGCAGTGGGATGGTTTTCAGAGTGGCTGGCCACTCCCAAATCCCATTGAAGTTACTGGCAATCAGGGCACTAGGGGTCTGAGCTCCTCCACCCTGCAGCCCAGCTTGATAACAGCCACAGCACGCTCCTTTTGCAACACAGTGAGCTCTGTGCCCTCAGCCCCACCCCAGCGCCCAGCTGGGACCATGGCCGGAGCGGAAAGGAGACAAGCAGGGACTCCATCTTCTTGCAAACACAAGCCCCAAACCCTTGAGGTTCCCTGAGCTGCCAGAAGGAGGAACCCTGAGCTCACAGCTACTGAGGCAGTGGCTGCATTTAACCCTCCGTGCTTTCTTCTGAGAGTGTAAGGGGGCCAGGAGCCTTGTCCAGGTTACTTTATTTCCGTGCAGGCTCCTGGGAACATGCAGCTGCTCCCAGGGCAAGGAACGGGAAGCTGAGAAGCAATCTTCCTTAAGGCAATGGCAGGTGCTGCAGGCACAGTTCACTGAGCATGCAGAGAATCCATTCCCTAGGGGGCAGGGGGCAGGGGGCAGGAGAGGATGAATATTGGAGCCTACGTAGCTCCACATCAGGAGAGGACAGGGTCTCTCCCTGGGATCATCAGGATTCACTAACCTACCTCTCCGAGGCATTCGGCCAGCACCTGTCCCCCCTGCTGTGTGAGCACCAGGAAGTACTGGGACCTGGTTCCCCTCCTGGGGTAGCCACGTGCACCAGCGCAAAGCAGATGTGCTACAGCAGTGTCAATTGGGAGTCACGTCTCTGGAGTTACACCGCTGTAATCAGGAGTGACTCTGGAGCTCACAGCCACGTGTCAGGCCCGGGCTGTGTATTTTCTTCTGCTTCTATTTATGAGGTTCTTCTTTCCAAAAAAATAAGTTAAAAAAATTACACAAAAGAAAAAATGTGCAAGCGCAATGGGCTAGCCTCCATGCTGAGTGGGGCCCTCCCAGCGCTGGGCCCCTCCCAACGCTGGGCTCAGGGCTCAGTTTGGACTCTGGAGGGCTGTCTGTGCCCATGCCTCCCTGCAGAGCTTTCTCATGCAGCATCTGCATGTCACACTCATCCTGCTGTAACGTGTTGCGGACTCGCTTCTGTCCCAACCTGGGCTGGGTGTTTTTAAAGGGGATGGGCGGCATTCACATTTGGGATAAGAACTCCCCTGCCCTTGCCGGACCAGTTCTGCTCTCTTTGGGAGGGGAGCAGAGCCCCTGAAATCTCCTGGGACCACAGCCCGCACTGTGCCACTGCAGCCAAGCCAGCATCTGGGCAACTGCCAGCACAGGTTTCTCAGCCTCTGAACTCAGTTGAACTCTGCACTATTGACATAAGCAGGATCAATCGGCGAGAGGTGATGAGTGTCTCGGCTTTAGATGATCAGCCTCTAATTTCCAACAAAAAATAGTCCTTTCCCCATTCTGTCCCGCTCCCAGTCCCGCATGTTCCAGTGGCGTTGGAGGGCACCTTCCCTATTGTCTCCCCATATCCCTGGTTCCTGCACAGACAAGCTTGGGAGAGGGGAACAGAGGCAACTGCTATGAAAATAGCTACAAGGAGCTCTTTCAACCCAGGCTCTGAGGGCCAGATTCTGTGCTGTGTCTCTGTAGCTTGGAATAGCCTCCAGCCTTGCCTCCCCCCTGCTCTCAGCACGCCCCGCTCCATGTTCCACTCCAGTAGCTGCGCAGGATGGTGGGATCGGGCTGCCTACGCTGCCCCTACACCACCTTGTTTCCTTGGGGGAATTCCTCGGAGGGCTGCTTTGGTGCCTTTACACCCCCAAAGCTACTAAAGTAGCCGCCATTGGTCTCAGACTGTGGCCCTGAGTCTAGCTAGTGAACTCCCTGCCTGAGCTTTATTGATCAGCGCTTCGATGCACCCACAGAACATTTCCTGGACTCCCGAGACTCCTCTGAGCATGTACTGGACGTGGATGGGTTCTCTGGGGTGAGCTGGTCTCCTCTTCACCTGTTCCACATCCCTGCTGTGACCCAGACAATCATGATATCTGCCCACAGCCCCTCTAGGCCACCCTGTTATGGGGCAGGGCAGATTCAATGGGCTATTGCAGTAGGCAGCATGAAAGGATCATACCACATCCTCCCTGGCCAGCCCACCCCAGGCACTGAGACAAGATTGGGGAGGACGGCTGAACCTCCGAATCACCATCTATGAACAACAGGGCCTCAGAATCCGGCGTGTCTGGGGCAATCTACAGCAGGCTCCCTATGTCGGCACAACAGATGCAGGCGAGGCGCGCTTCCAAGGCAGCATCCCACGCCTTCCTTCCTCTGAGCCCACTTGCCTTGTGTTGTTATCTCACCGTGTTTTTCTTTTGCTAGAGTCCTTATCCAGAGCTATGCCCATATTACAGCTGGGGGGATGGGACCCTAACGCCCTTTGGCAGGGGCTCAGGAAATACACCAGGCCCTGTGAAGTGGAGCCGCTCACGTCTGCCCAGCAGAATGCAGATTCAAGCGGCACCGTTAGCTGGTGCGTTGCAGAGTGGAGGCTGCATTTTGGCACGAGGCTGCTTTAGGAAACAGCTTGGACTGCTAGGCAGAAAGGCCCAGATCTTTAAAGGTATTTAGGCACCTAGCTCCCCACGGATCTGTGCCAAAATGGCTTCATCTCCCCCCTCATCCATAATGTACTTATTGGTGTCCGGCTTCTTTATCCCTTTAGCTGAGAGACATTTCTAAGGGCCTTCCTGGAGCTCTGGCTGAAGCTTGATGTGATGCATGGGAAATGCGGACTCCTGCAGTGCACCACACCTTGACAGACAGACACACAGACGTGCTTCTCTTGCACACTCACGCAGTACACCTGTACACGTGTGCTTGCCCACCTGATCACCTACGCACCTTGGGCTTTCGGTACCTGAGAGGGGATTGTGGCAACTTCCATTGATTGGCTTTCCAGTTCCACACCGTGGCCCCATTGCCAACATTCCCAGGGACTTCCGCAAGGCCAGGATTTCCCCTGGTGAGTTGTAAGTGTTTGCAAGTGGGACAGGAACCCAGGATACAATCAAAGTCTATGCAAAGTCCCTTCACATTCTAAAAGCAAGATGTGTGTGCGGGGGTGTGTGGCATGTGCTGTTGTATGCATGAATGCACATGCACAGGCGCCAGCAGGCATGTTCATATAAATACCCACAGGAGTACATGCCCACATGTGTAAACATGCATACACACATCTGTAGATACATATACTCAGGCTCTTGCACCCTTTTAGAACTGGGCTCTCTGATTTCCTCCCCAGATGTATTAATGACTCAGTCCTCCCTTTAACCTGGGGCTTTCCAAGCTGGGAAGCAAGGGGGTTCTCCTGCGGCGGTTGGAAGGATTCCTATCTCCACATCCAGCATCCTGTCTTTGTCTGACCTCGGCCTTCCCCACAAGGTGAGCTTTAAGCACTTTTAATGCTCCAAAGTGTGTCGGGGGTGGGGGGTGGAATTGTTCATTATTAAATGGCCCTCTCTTCCCTCCAGTGCTAAATCTAGATTTACTGGGAGTACAGCTTCCATTACTGATGAGAACAGGGACATCACAAAGGGCTTTGTATTCCAGGAAGCCTCATTAGAGATTTAAATTATACAAATGGGCTTTTTCCCAGAGATCCTCATTATCTGGGCATTTGCATTTAATCCCTCGCTCTTCCACTAGCCCCTCTCCTTGTCGGCCCCCGTCTCCCTCCAGGGCAGGCTGCATTCTACACAACCCGGCATCGGAGTTCCGTTTACCTCGACAGAGTCTCTGGGCTTCGTGGGGCCGTGTGCAGTGGAGCAAAAGCACATGAAGAAAAAAGGGGGGGATTTGGGAGAGGGGCTGGGGGTGGAGGGGTTCTGGGGTGGGAGTATAGGGGTCTCTCAGGCCTGATCAGCGAGATCACCCCCAGGGATTCTACACAATTTTCCTATCTTCTGTTTCAAAGACAAAAGGCTAGTCTGTCTCCCCTGGGAACAGCCAGAGGAGTCACAGGGGACTGGTGGATCTCTTACTAAGACTGGTTCTTGCAGGGTTTTTCAAGCTTCATACAGTGAAATACAAGCACAGGCCTATTCACTAGCGCCTGCCACACACACCTATTCACTAGTACCTGCCACATGCCTATTCATTAGTGTCTGTTGGGGCTGCACACACTCCTATTCACTAGCATCTGCCACACACACCTATTCACTAGTATCTGCTCCACACACCTATTCATTGTGTCTGTTGGGGCTGCACACACTCCTATTCACTGGCACCTGCCACACACACCTATCATTAGTACTGCTGCACACACAACCAACTGCCGGGGCACGTGATGCTCACAAGATCACCCTCCTGTAAAACTGCTCCTGTTAAGAACACATTCGGCAAATGTGACATGCCTGGAGCTCTGTTCACCTGCACAGGCAGGACATTGCAGGTACACACAGGCCTATCCACTGCTGGTCTGATTTGCACATGTATTGAGTTCCTGCTGTTCCCAATAACTTTATGGGGAGTCAGTGTCTCATAGCTGGTAGACCTGGATCTCAGCTTCAAGTCAGGAATTCCTGGCTCCCAGCCCCATGCTCAGTTCTTTAGACCACGCAACCTTTCTCACAAACATAGAGACACACAGTGCATGCACACACATGCACTCCTGCACATGGATCCGTGCACACACACGTGCAGAGGCGGGCTAAGGTTTCATGGGGCCCTGGGGCAGAGCAAGTGGAGGGCCCCATCCCCACACCTTCCGCCTGTGGTCTTGCCCCTGTTCCGCCCCTTCTGCCTGTGGCCCCGCCCACAGCCTCACCTCATTCTGCCCGTTCCCCCTCATGGCCTCATCTCTGTTCCACCCACAGTCTTGCCCCATTCCACCCCCCACTGTGACCCCCATTTGCTCCTTTCTGCCCTCCAACTGCAGCCCTAAGACTGGAAAAGCTCTGTACTCCCCGCCAGGGCCCCAGGGCCACAGCAAGGAGTGAGAGTGCCCCCAGCCCTGAGGCCATGGCAGGGAGCCAGAGCTCATCCAGTCCCGAGGCCGCAGCTGGGGTCCGGGTGCTGGGGCTCCCCCCGCCCATCTACCTGGTGCTGCTGCTGGGGAGCGGAGAGGGGCCAGGGTGTGGGGGCTTGCCTTGTCCTGCCCCAGCACATGTCTACTGGGGGTGGGGTGCCCATTTTTCCAGGGCCCCCCAATTGGCCAGGGCCCCAGGGCAAGGCCCCATAGGCCCATTGGCTAAGCTGCCACTGCACATGCACACCTATACATGGGCTTTTTGTGTGTGTGCACTATTCTGCTCCCTGTGTTCAGGTTCGTGCCTCGGCCTCCTGGCTCACCCAGGTTCACTGATGTGCACTGTGCAGCCCGGAGATGCCTTTGCATTGGCAAAGACGCCGGAGAGCTGCCCCTTCAGAAATTCTCGCTGCTGGGGAGAATCTGGAGCAAAGCCACTCCCTGCCTCAAATGCTTCACTGTTACCATGGCAACTGAGGAACTACCTGCAGATTTCCCTGGTGAGGGGGAGAGGGAGAAGCCTCAGCATCCCCCAGGGCTCTGCCAGGTGCCTCGCCTCCCTCCTGCAGTCGCCAGGGCAAAACAAGCCCGAAGGAGAGAGTCTCCCAGGAGATGGACAGGCAGGAAAAAGCAGAAGTGACAGGATCAGGCATCTGGACTGGGCTGAGCCTGAGCAGAACATGGAGGCTGCAGCCCAGCGCTGGGCCTCCCTCATGGTGTCTCTGTTAATGTCCCCTCCCCACCAGAGAAGCCCCAAGCCTGAACTCCCTGCTGGACGTTGACTCGGGCCACAATTGGCCAGCACCTGCTGAAAACTGAGAGACCTGATTTCAAGCTTTGCTGGGTTCCCAAGCAGCCTGCCAGGGCCAGCAGGTGTCAGCTGCTCTCTGAGCAAGCGGACACACCTTGACAGGGCGCTGCTGGGAGGACCCTCACACAGATGGGGCCCAGTTGACAATGTGGAATTGTACTCTGAGGAAACTGAGAGCAGAGCCGAGGCCTGATTTTTCCCAGACAGCCTTGCAGTAAAGAGAGGCAGAGCAGAAAGTGGACATGGGGGAGGAGGGGGCATGCTGTATCCGAGCGTCTCGGCTTCAGTGCCCAGGGAGCTGTGTAAATCACTTAGCATTTTATGGAACAATAAAGTCCTGTGTATCTGAGTCTTTGCGTCCCGCATCCCGTATTATCCTCCTGGCAGAAAGCTCCATCTCCCTCCTGAAATCCATTCCAGCGCAGGGGATTAGCATGGTTTTAGGGAAGGGTTTTGAATTGGAAATGGGTTGCTTTCAAATCATTCTGCGTCAGCAGTGGCTCTGTCACTCATGCAACCGTGGATTAAAACAGATATGAAGATTATTACAGAGGGTGGGGGAATCACCTTCTTGGGGAGCCACACTCAGTCCGTGCAGGTCTTATTCCTCACCTCCGGCCAAGCAGCAGACACTCCTTCCAAAGGCCTAGCAGATTCTTAGACCAATTTTCAAGTGCAAACCTAATCCACATGGCATGAGACTCCCCAGCACTATCATTAGCAACTCCAGCCCTTCAGGTTGCTTTTAGTCACAGATGAGATGATACTAATCTCTCCCAATCTATTTTAAAATCCTCGGCCATCCTTGCCCTTACCCACATCAAGTGCGCCCGCCCGCCGCCCCTCAGCCTAGGTTGGGTTTTAACCCCTCATAAGTATTTTCCTTTTTAAGGTGGTCTGTGAAGTGGGGGGGGGGGGGCGGGAATGGCTCTAGTCTCTTTGAGCTGCTTTATGGGCTTGAAAAAAGGCCTGACAGATTTTTGCTTGCGCTTTATGTTACCACTCCCAGGTCCCCTGTTTTGCAGCATTGCTCCTTGGCAAACTAGAGCGATTCTGACCTCAGGAGAGCATGGCTCCTGAAACAGACCATTTAAAGCTTTTAGGCTGATATTTCCAAACCTGCCACTTGGATTTAGATGCCTAATTTCCATGAGAACTAGGTGCCTAAATCCCTTAGGTGCTTTTGATTCCTCCCCCCCCCCCGGCTTGTTTTTATTAATCATCTATTATTATACTTAGATTGTAAGATCTTCAGGGCAGAGGCCATCTCTTTGTTCTGTGTCTGTACAGTGTTTGGCACAATGGGGCCTTGCTCCATGACTAGGGGTCCTAGGCACTACCGCAGTACAGGTGATGATATTTAAGTCAAACACCTAACAAACACTAGAGAGAAAAGTTCACTATGGAAAAGATTCAACTGAGGGCCAAGAAAGCGCCTACTCTAGATCTCTGGACATCCAAGGGGTTCTCCAGTGAAAAACAGGGAGGACAAGCTATGTGCATTTCTAAGGGGATTTAAAACAATGGGGAGAAAAAAACACTTAATAAATTCCAACCTTAGGACTTGTCTACATAGGAAAATTGACTGGCATAGCTATAGCGGAATCATAATTAATTATAAACATTATAATTAGTAAGTATTCTGCTATAGCTATGCTGGTCAATTTCCCCATGCAGACAAGCCCTTCGAGGCTTTCTCTGTATGCTACAGTTAAAGAGGGCACGAGTCATTTATTCTCTTTGTAGGGCCTTTAAGGCTGTTTTGATGTTCTGTTTGCATTCGTCATGGACGTTGCTCTTCATATTGGTCTTGTCACTTTGCTACAGAACCTGTCTTGCCTCCTTCAACTATGGTCAATATAAAACAAACGCAAAAAGATGCTAGGCATATGGGTGTTGTCAGATCACTAGGAAGGCCAGTTGGCCTGTCATCTATATGCGGGTCAGGTCAGGGGACTGGGAGACCGGACTCCTGGGTCCTAGCTCTAGCTCTGGTCCTGTTGCATTGTGTGTCCTTAAGCAAGTCACTGCGGTCAACATTTTCAAAAAAGTCCCCTAATTTTGGGTGTCTCAGCTTGTGGGTCCCAAACTTGATTTCAGTGGGAGTTCAGCTCCTAAAGACCTTTGAGGATCTGGGCCTCATTAGGGCTGGCTTTCACAGGTGCCAAGCACCTGCAGCTCCCCATGTGTTCTGGGATAGCTGAGGGCACTCAGCACCTGCCAGACTCCAGTGGTGAATTAGCTTTCCCTGGTTCCTGGAGCTCCTTGACAAGAGTGCCAGTGGTGAATGTACTTGCCCCCTGCCCCTTCATTTGTTTTACCAAGAATTAAAAAATGGGTCTGTGATTTTAATCACTTTATAAATGTTTGTTTATGTAATTTAGAGTGAGAATGCCTCTTCCTCCCATCTGTCTGGGCCATCTGCTCCCTTCATTATTTCTAAGCCATCCTGGACTTTGTAAAGTGATCGAGTTGGTGCAGAAATATAGGGAAACCTGCTGTGGATATCACCTTGTTATAAGAAGCATCTGTCTGGACAGGCGCCGTTTCCGGGTCAGTGATATACGGTGGATGGTGAAAGCTGCCTTATAATGATCAATGATTATATGGAGCATTGACCTCTAACTCCTGGCTGACCAGAGTGCTGACCATCTGGGCAGCTTGATTGTTCTGGCCAAACTCACCACCAGATGTAAAAAGTCGCTCTCTCGGCAAAACTTTTCAACCACAACATTTTGGTGAAAAATGCAAATTCAGTGACTGAAATATTTTGAAAATTCAAGTTGATTTGGCTGAATTGGTTCAGTTGGGGGAAAAAAACCTACTGAAAAAAATTGAAACATTTGGTTTTGATGGTTTTTAACTGAAACATTTTGAAATGACCTTTTGTTCCATTTTTTCCTTTACATTTATTTTTTTAAAATCAAAATGTTTTAAAAAAATGGTTGAAATCAAACCAAAATATTTTAATTCTTATCAAAATGAAGCATTTCATTCAACCTAAAATGGATTTTTTTCGACTTGTCGATTCACTGAAAATTTTTTAAAAACGTTTGTTTTGGTTCAAACCAAAACAGTATTATTTTTGAATTTTCACAATTGCCAGTGAACCAAAAAAGCCATTATTTGCCCCGCTGTAGTTACCAATAACACCCTCATGGAGCTTGTTGCAATAGAAAGAATTGCCACATGCTCATTCTCTTTTCATTCTGGATGCAGTTTATTTGCTTCTCTTGTTTTGCATTTCTCTCAGATTGGGCAATAGAAATGGATTAATCCATTAGTCAATTTTCAGGGTCAAGGCTATAATGTTTGGGCACCAGATACTGCAGGGAATTCGATATTTGGCTGAAACCTACAGCATTGCCAACCCCAAACATTAAAAAAATCATTAGTCCAGCCTCCCAGAAAGCACGAGTGTGGCTTAAAAATCATGAGGGTTTTTTTAAATAATATGTTTTAGTTTCTTTGACATCTGTTTTTTTGGTCACATTTTCAGATAGCTCTCTGCAACCATAGGGAGTAGAGACTTTACTTTTGTTTAATGAAAGCAGAGCTTCTCACATAATCACATGACTCCAGCAGCTGGGGGCTTTAAGTAAAACACTGCATCTCATGAGATAAAATCACAAAGAATTGGGCAGTACTCAAGCAGTTACCACTGGAATTAAATAATTAGTATCCTGAAGACATTTCTGTTGATTTTAGGTTTTCTAAAAGCTTCTTTTGCAAACAAAACAAAACAAACCCTCCAAAACCGTAATTCTAGTCCTGATCCTGTAATCAGATCTGCATGGGCAGATTCAGGGACTCGGTCTATCTGTCTTAGGTATCTGAACTCAGGTTAGCTAACCCAGATTAAACTAGAAGTGAAAACACCGAAACTCAGCTTAGCAGTTCCAGGTCCACCTGGGACTGTCCTTTAGGCTCTCACGCTGCTGCTAATCTGCCTCTTCATTGCTGCTTTAACCAGAGCTCCGAACACCCCACACAACTTGCCAAGGTCACACACGGGAGCCTGTAGCAGAGAAGGGAGTTGAATCCCAGTCTCCTACGCAAATGTCCAAACCACTCTATCATCCTCCCTCTCTCAGTGAGGCTCTGCACAGGTATATGGGTGTGGGAACCTGATTGCAGGAGTGGGGGCTTTGAGTACACACCTGGTCCAACAGGGTCCCATTCACTTTCTGGGTATTGTTGTTACCATTCTTACTTGTGATTGACCAGGCTGCTTTGTAAAGTGCACAGGGAGCCTCATGTGAAAGGTGCTTTAAATGCAAATTATATTATTGATTAAATATTGCAATTATGTCCTATTCAGCCCACAGAGCTTTTCCCGGGGGCCCCAGTTGCCAGCATGAAGAGCTTACAGTCCAGTGCAAACACCTGGCCAGCGCAGGAAGACGTGGCGGCGGGAAGAGACACTGCCAGGCAGGGTGTCTGCGCAGGAAGACGTCTTCGAAGAAGTGGGTTTTCTGGAGAGATTCATTATTTATTATTGCGCTGGTTTTCAGACAGGCCAGGCCCCTACAAGCCCCATTGCCACCCATAGAAACGGCAGGTCCTTAGTGCTCCTGAAAACTGGACCAGCTTTGTACAATGCCAGGAATGAGATAGGAAGCGAGCGGCCTAGGAGACAGCATGGCAGAGGGGGTGGGTGGGAGCATTTAGAGGAGCGGCTAGAGAGGAATGTAATGAACAGGAAGGCAAGGACTAAGGTGAGATGAGCAGAGCTGATGTAGGGGAAGTGGGGCTTTGAAGAGCTTTGGGGCTGAGAGCAGGGCCTTGGGCCCAGATCCTCACAGAGATTTAGGCTCCTAACTCCCAATGATTTCAGTAGGAGTTAAGTACCTAAATCCCTTTGAGGGTCTGGGCCTTGATGTCCATCCAAAGTGCTGATGTGGGGGATTGCGGCCTGTGGGGAGAGCCCGTCCATCCATCCCCAGTGCAGAGTCCCTGGCTGCCCGTTTGCCTTATCTGGCTCTCCTGACTGCTAACGAACATGACTGATGCGCCCACACAGAACGTCCCCGAGCACTGAGCCGTGGGGGGAGAAGGGCAGAGAGAACCAGCAGCCATAGAATTAGCGGGAGGGGCCATTCGGTAACTAGAGATGTAATTTGGGCAGAGGAGTGGCAGAAGGCAGGAATCTGCTCGTCTCCTCCCATGCTTTGTACGTATGAACCCCACTGCAACAGCAGCTTTCACCTGAATGTCTCCGAATGTCCAGTAAAGGCAGCGCTGGGTCACTCTCCTGACTTGACAGGTCGGGAAACCGAGGCACAGGGCAAGGAAGTGACTCACCCAAGCTCATGCAGGGGGTCGGGGAGGAAATAGGAAGAGAATCCAGGTTTCCTTACTCCTACTGTAACCATTAGACCATGCTGTCTCCTTGCAAGTCCAGCTTCTGCCCACCCACCTTCTGAAAATCCTTTGTTGCCACTTGTTCCCATAGTGCTCCTGGAGATGGCCCTTCTTCTTGGTAAGCAACATGCTCGCTGCACAAGGAAACCCCAATAAGGCTCAAAGAAGCAGAGGCTTGTTAGCAGAGCCCACGGAATCCAGGGATGCCTGAAGAGCCTCCATTTGCTTTCAGATGTACTGGGCCATCCTGGAAAGCACCTGGGCCCGATCCTCAAAGGTATTTAAGCTCCGAACTTCTACTGAATTCCATAGAAGTCAGCAGCCGAAATACCTTTGAGGATCTGGTCTTTCTCCTTGGCCCGCTGACCCCCTGGCCTATGCCAACCCCAGGGCAGCTCTCTTACCATCACTGGGGTTACACCAGAGTTGATTTGGCCCCTCATTGTGATGACAGCACGTCACCTCTATGCCCTTGAGCTATTGCTCTGACAGTGAAAATGGTGCAGCTGAAAGGAGCCAGACGGACAGCCCCAGTCAGAGCGAGCAGCTCGCTATCCACAGGACAGGGGCAACCCCCAAACTCCCACCCAACCCCGCAACTCTATGGCTGTGTGAACAAGCGTGGGAGCTGGTAGGTGAGTGACAGTGGGTCTAAAAGGGGGTGGAGGAGAGAGACACTGGGACAAAGACAGAGTGGGGGCTGCTGGGTGGGGACCGGTTTGGCTGCCGGGGTAGCAGCAAAGCAGCATTTTGTGTGTCACAGCCCATTGTGCACTGGCAATTGGCTGCATGTGGTCAGGCTGGTTCGGGCCCTGTAATCCCAGATGGCAGCGTGGGTGCCCGTGTGAGTGGCGCATTCATCGCTCATCCTCGGGAAGGGAGGAGCGGGGAGGGGAGAGCTGCCAGGTGGCGACATGAAAGGAAAGAGCAAGGGTGGCTTTTTCCTCCTGTGCCGTGCGTTAAACAAACACTTCCAAAGCCCCTTTTGGCAGTTCTTGGACACCACCCAGGAACGCTTGCCCCCGTCCCTGCTGCGGGAATGAGAACCACCACGTCAGCTCCCGGCAGCAGCTGCAAATTGAACGCCTGGTGTGCCCGGACTGCAGAGTGGAACTAGGGAAGCAGAGAAACCCACTTGCCTGGCACAGCTGGAGCCATCTCGGTTCTGCCATTCTTTTGCCCCCTTGAAGCCCCAGCTGGGTGTGCTGAGTTCAGCAGGGGGCTGTAACACCCCTGGACAGAGAAGTTTGAGTGACTTTGTATGCGGTGGCTAAAGTAGATTGAAACAGAAGGGGCAATTCTCCCTGCACCAGCAGAGAGGGATGGGAGCTGGAGGGGAGCCAGGTTCAGAGGGAGCTCCCCTGTTTTAGTGGACTGGGGGATGGAGACAGAGTAGCCCTCCCCCTCACACTTTCTTACTTTAACCCCTGCATGTACATACACAGCTAAACACGTGTCCCCACACATGTATGCATGCACATGGACCCTAAACATATGCACGCTACTGCACCTGACGTGTACATAAGAATTCCCAGTGGCACATGCACAGACACATTATTATTATGAGTATGCATTCTGTGGATTGTGGTAGTACCTAAAAGCTCCAGTCATGGCCCCAGCCCCCACAGTGCTAGGCGCTGTACAAACACAGAACAAAAAGCCAGGCTCAGCCCCAAAGAATTTACCATCTAAGTAAACACATATGCCCATATACACAGTGGTCCTCACACATGTACACACGCACACATATGCATGTATCTAAGCAAATACAGACACTCACAGGTCTGCAAACACGCCCCCCCCTTCTCGGGACACATATCCTTGCATCCATTGAGACCTGCCCTCAGACTGTTGTTCTGCCAATGCTCAGCATCCTTAAAGCAGCTGTTGGCCTTGTGTGTTTCTTATGCTAAGGTGCCATTCATCTCCTGGGGCACAGTAAGGCGGGCGAGAGGGAGACATGGGGGGAACTCAGTGAAACTGTCTGGAATGAATGAAGTTGCGTTGGTTTCATGCAGGGAAGGACCAGCTCCCATCTCTGAGCCTGGCTTGCATTTCACTGGGCTGCTCTCTATTTGACAGTGTGAAGACATTTCACTGGCTGCAAGCATTGATTAAAATGATCCTCTGTCTTGCCCCCTGAGTAATTGCTCTTTCTGAAAGCACATGACAGCGAACAGGAAAAGCTGCCTGCTCTAGGAAAAGCAGCCTGCGAGGCTGGAGAGATTTAATGTCAATAGAAACACACCTGATTGTGAGATAGAAACCAAATCCCCCCAGGGATAATCTGGAATTAGCTGCAAAACTGAGAAGCCTCAATTTGAGGCTTTGGGGGTCAAGTCCCCAGACGGGTCAGCCCTAGCTGAGTCCAGATTGCAGCAATTTGTGACTTACTGGCCATAAAAGAGACAAATTAAATTAGCGACAGTATCATTGTGGCTATGTACGTTCCCTTTCACAGCTGGCCCTGGCCGGTGGCTCATTTCCTAAAACACTCGTTTTCAGCCTTTTTTCATTTGCGGACCCCTAACACATTTCGAAGGGAGGTGTGGACCCCTTTGGAAATCTTAGACACAGCGGCTCCCCAGAGGTCTGCGGACCACAGTTTGAAAATCACTGCCCTAAGGGCCAGAGGTGTGTGTCCTGTGACATAGATAACTCTCAGTTCCAACCCGCTCCACCTCACCGAATCCCTGTGTGTTTCTCTTTGCCTGTTTGTCTCCCTTTATGCTCATCAGGACAGCTGGAGAAGGTGCCAGTTTGCCCTGGTTCCACCTTTCCCAATAGCAGCTCCTCTGTGTTTCCAATCCAGACCAGGGTCATCGCTGGGGAGGGAGCACCATTTGTCCATGGGAGGGGAGGAGGCCAAGGCAATGGTGAATGGGTGGGAAGATCCTCTCTATGGTCCACACTATGAAAATGTGTGAGAATTTCTAACACCTGCCCTGTAACAATTCCATAGCTGCGTAGGGACCACATGGTTGTCAATCCAGTGTGCATCATAGCATGGATAAAACTCAGGACTCCTATTGCCACTTGGGCTAAAGGAGACTCTCTGGTAGCTTTGGAGAGGCTCTGACATAGAGGGGAGCAGTTCTGGGTCCATCTGGTAGAGTGCAATGGCATATGTGCATTGCAATGTTGTGTCTGCACGGTAGGCACTCTGCATGCCCACATGCGCTGTAGCATACAGAATGCAGGTGCACACCTTACCCATACAGCATTCTCATCCACTGACAATATAGCAAGGCCCCTGTACTCTGCAATTCCACAGCCGCAAGAATCCACCCCTGGCTGCAAGGTCCTGCACCATCGTCTCAGCTTTCTTTCTTTTTTTAATTAGGTTCCTGATCCCGACGGTTGCAAAGCAAACCTTGAAAACGTGCCCCGATTGGCTCAAAGTTGGAGCTGTCTGGCTGAGTCTGCAGACAGCCCGAAACAAGGGCTCTGAGATGAGAACTGCCCCATTGCCCACACCAAGAGGTTAAATGGGACTCTCGGAGAGAACTTTTTCAATGGCAACATTGCTAAGGATTTCACTGCGGATCATTGCAGCAAACACACCCGGCTAGTGAGCCCACCCCACAACTGCTGCCCCTCACTGCCCCCTACCCACCTACCCAGCCTCCCCCAGGCAGCTTCTAAGGTGCAAACAGGCCTTGAGGCCTTGGAGGGGCAGGGGAAGCAGACTGCCCATCACATCACAGGGGGCTGCTGGCCTGATTCATTTCCCGATTGACTCCACTAAACCCCCCCCCACACACACCCGTTTAGATGCGGCCCCCAATTTCTGGCCTGCCCCACTGCCTGGCTGCAAAACGTACCCAGATCCCCTGCAGCCCCATTGGTGTCCTTGTCACATCTGGCCGCACCGCAGCAGCTGGAGGATCGGCTGCGGCTTTGCACCAAGACCAGGGGCGTCTAATCAGGGAGCCCCTGTTTTTAAGGCCCATTCCCAGCTTGGGCCTGGTTTTAAAGCAAACTTTGAACCAAGCCGCCTGGCTGGCGTCCCAGCATCTCCCCCTGGCCCCCAGGAGCAGCCGTCCTGCGGGGGAGGGAGCAGCTGTCAATCATCGCTCCAGTTCCCATTCAGTCCTTGACGGTGATTGTATAGGGCTCTGAGCCGGACTGCACCAGCCTGACCCAGGGAAACGGGGGTGGGGGGCAGACGGCAGCGGCAGCCAGCCGGGCCCTCCCAGGCGCTGCGCGGGCGGGCGGGACTCAGGC
Organism: Chelonoidis abingdonii; assembly: GCF_003597395.2. Taxonomy (NCBI): domain Eukaryota; kingdom Metazoa; phylum Chordata; order Testudines; family Testudinidae; genus Chelonoidis; species Chelonoidis abingdonii. Next base: position 7,221,549 of record NC_133793.1, read on the forward strand.
CAGGTACAAGGCAGAGCCAGGGCAGCCGCCCCGGGGATTTGCTCCAGGTGGGACATTCCACGCACCGCCTCCCGCTGCATCCTCCCCGGACCGGGTTTGCAGGAGGTCCCCGCCCCCCAGTCCAGCCCCGCCACCCCCTCCCTGAAGTTGCTAAGCTCGTGCATTGTAGCCCTGGATGGAGCAGCAGTAGCATCAGCTGGGATGCAGCTCTCGGGCGGGCACTAGGCTTGAGCACGGGGGGGGCGAAAGCAGCAGCCGCCGCAGCCGCCGCTTCTCCTTCTGGCTGGGCAGGTAGGAAGCAGCCCGCGCTTGGCTTTGCCATTTTGATCCTTGCAGGGGAAAAGTTGTTGCAGCCGCAGGGCTGCAGAGGCAGGGAGCCGGGGGCCGGGGGTGTCCTAGTGGTGGGTCTCGCCCCTTTCCCCGAGGGGGTCGCCAGCCCCTGCCGTGCTGGGGGTCTGGAGACAAACGCTGTGGCTGTAGCGGCCCGCTCTGCAGAGGGGGGTCCCCCCGCCTGTGCCTCGTCCTTGCCCCATGGCGCAGGGGGTGGATTCCCCCCCGCCCACCTCTCTGATCCTCGCCGCCTGCAGGCAGCCCCCCCCCACCGGCTTCGAGACCTGTCCCGCCTGTCCTCGCCCCCGCTGCGGAGCCGGGGAGCCGCATGCAGCTGCCCTCTCCCGGGGCTGCAGCCAGCCGTCCTGCTGGAGGTGCGTGCGATGGGGGGGCGAGCCGCCTGCATTGTTGCAGTGGGACTCGGCTGTTCCCAGAGGCGAACCCCCCGTCCTGCTCCCGCCCTCCTCGGACGGCTGCTGTGCCCCTCCCCGGCAGATCTACACTGACCCCCCCGCTCCGAGCTGCAGGCATGCCCGGGGCAGGATCTCCGGCACTGAAGCGCATCTTGCCCGCATGCTGGCGGCGGGGTTCCCCGTGTCTCCTCCGGGGGCTCGCCGAGCTCAGGCCCGCCTCCCCTGGCGGCTGTACGCTCTGCTCCCGGGAGCCACAGGGAAGCCGCGGGCTCCCGCAGCACCATGGCGGGGGGGGGGGGGGGGAGTCCGAGACTCCCCGGGCGCTGCAGGACCTGAGCGCTCTGGCTCGCCCAGGGGGCTGCTTTGAGCTAGGGGGAACCTGCTGGGGCAGCCAGCCTAGGCTGTGCTGCGGGGAGCTGGGTCCCTCCTGCCCTGCCATCCTGGAGTAGTGCCCGGGTTCCCTGGCTGCTGTGACCCCCAAACCCCTTTCTGTGGGGGCAGGAGCAGGGTACCATGCTGGGCAGGGCACCCTTCCTGCTGCGTGCCATGCCCTTCCCCGTTGGGTCAGCCCAGCTCATGCTGTGCCATGTTCCTGGAAGCCAGCGGGCAGCCGGGCTGTGTGCTCCTTGCTCCAGCCACCACTGTTCCCTGGGTCATGTGAACCAAGGGTTCATTGCTTAATGAGGGAGGAAATTGCCAGCATGTGCAAATCCCGTTGGAGAGGAGCATGAAGCTGAGTGTCTGGGAGGGGGGGCGTTGGATAACATACCTTGGAGAGCAGCCCAGCCCTCCTCTGCAGCACGGCTTCCTGGGTGCCGGCATCCATATGGCCTGCTCACTTCATCCCGCTTCGTTAACGAGAATAACTGAGGCTATTCAATCTCTGAGGAACCCTGGCCTAAGCCTTGGCACTGCTTCTGCTTCACCTGCTGCCTGGAAGTGTGTGTATGTGACCTCCATGCTCAGGAGCAGCTGGCGGGAGAGCCCAGGTGCCCCGTGTCACACTGGGGTCTGCCAGGCTCGTGTGAGGCAACCGGGAGAGAACGGTGCGGAGGCAGGACGAGGAGCTCTCTGCAGATGAGTCTCCTGTGTAGCAGAAGAGGGGTTGGTGCCCCTGCCCCTGAGGTTCTGGAGGCCCAGCTCCTGCAGAACCAGCAGGGTAGGGGAAGGGTCTGAAGCCTAAATAATGGCACATCAAAGGGCTCTATGGATGGAGACCCTCCCTCGGGAACTCAGTGGGTTCTGCTCCCTGGATGAGTTCTACTGAGTGAAGTGATCTCTGCTCAGAAACGGGACTGCATGAGTAACTCAGGGGGGGCTTTTCAGGGATTAACCCTCACTTCATGCTCTCCTTCCATGGGAGACAGATGCATTCTCATGCTGAGACCTGCTCAATGTGTAGGTTGAGTTATTGTAACACGGGGATGCCCTTGAAGACCCCTGGGGGTGGAATGCCACGGCACACCTGGCTGAGGGTGCCGGCCATGGGCAATATGTCACGCTGGGGTGGCTGACTGCACACTCTCCCTGCTTTGCCAGTCGAGGTGCTGCTATCTGTCTGTAAGGCCTGGGACGGCTTGGAGAATGGGCCCCTTTTTCCTGTGTGTGATTGCAATGGCTGAGATGTGCTCTAATCTCTGGCCTTGGGCTCGTGAGTTTGGGGCAGGGAGCTCTCAGTGAAGGCCCCTCTAGAATCTGATACCCTGTTGGATGCTGGCTCTGTCACAACAGAGCATTTTGCCGGGCAGGCTGGGAGTGACGCATGCTCTGAGCCGGTGATAACCCACTGAGGGCCCTAAACAGGAATATTTTTGCCCCTCAATACTAAAACAGGCAAGTTCTTAGAATAAAAAGCAAATCTGGGCCCCCCTTGAGCTGCTCGGGACTCTAAGCAATTTCTTAGTCTGCTTATGCCTAGCGCTGGCTCTGAGCATGCTGTCTGTGTAACTCTGAGACCCTTGGGGCTGGCTAACTTGGATTCGGGAATCTGGTGTCTGTGTGGCCAATGGATCACTGACCGTCTCTTTGCATTCTTATTTCCAGTGCCTGGATCTCCTGTCCCATCTCTTCTCTTCTGTGGGTGAGTAGAGGATTGACTCCGAGAATTTTGGGTCTTGTCTGTGGTGGGGGTGGGTCGCTCAGGGAGGAGGTGTGGGGAGGTAGGTGTGTGCACGCACGTGCATTAAGGATGTTTAAGTGAGGACAGGGGGGTGGGGGTTTGCAAAAAAATCTGCTTCTAGCAGAGTCTAAATCATCCTCCCAGGGCTGATTTCTGCAAGCCCTGGGCATCTCCCGGGGTGCTGCACATTCCAGTGCTAGATCACTGCTTCCCACTGCTAGTGCAGTGAACAGGCTTCTTATATACTTAACCTGGAGGTGCTTATTAACTAACTGCCTTGAAGGCCTTGTTCGCAGGTAGGCTCTGCCTTGGACCGATGCTCAGGAGACTTGGCCAGGCAGCACTGCTCAGATAGGGGTCTGTTCTGAATGGGAGTTTGTTCTTGGATGGAGGCGATGGGGCTGGGTGTATGTCTGCTGAGCAGCGACAGGGTCATCTAATGTAAAGAGTGTGAGCTGATGCCTGCCTGGAGAAGATGGGCTGGGGGACTGGACGGGGGGACTCTGGCAGAGAAGTGGGAGTGCAACAGAGCCACGGGGAGGCTGGAGTATAAATGGGCTAGGATTTGGCAAGGAGTCTCAGGGAATTAGGCACCCAGATGCCTTTGCAGTTCGGTGGAAGTCTGGTTCTTAGGTGCCTTGGAAAATTTCAGCTGGAGCGGGCTCTGTTGTCTGAGCTGAACTGGGTTTAGGTGCAAAAAGCTCACAGGCGGAAGGAGGGAGGAGTCCAGGAAGGCGCTGAAGTCCCAAGCAAAGCACCAGAACTGGAAAAGGTTCTGTGGAAACCGACCAGACCCGTCTCTTCTCTCACCCGCCAAACAGAAGCTGGGAACAGGGCAGCCTCATGCCGGTGCATGGGCAGACTGAGCCTCTGGGCTGGAGGATGCTGAGCATTTGAGCCTTTTGAGTTCTCGCTTTGATCAGGCCACTGCAGCTGTGGGAGGGTGATGGAGCTGATGGAAAATCCTGACATCTTGGTGTCTGTGCAGTTAGTCAAATCTGCCCTTTGGCGTTTGCTTTGCGTGGGCAGGGAGAGGGGAGTCGTGTGCTGAGGACCCACTGGGATTCCTAGTGCCGGGAGGCGTGGTGCTCTTGTGCTGAGCTCTGCTGTTCAGCCAAGCCAGCCAACCTGTGTGTGTATCTCTTCCCTCCTCTAGAAAACAGGGGAGGTAACACAGCCTCATCTCCTGGGAGGGGGCTGAGGCTGACATCTCAGATGGAGTGTGTCCTTATCAGCCTCCTCTCAGGAGCTGTTAGCAGAGACCCGCAGCCCGTCTCTGTCTCTCTGTGTGTGCCCTGGGATGTGGCACTACCACGAGAATCAATGAGGCTGCGGTGGAGGTGGGGCCGGAGGGGAGTGTGGAGCATCAAACTGACATTGGAAGAGCCTATGGGATGGCGTAGCACGATCTGCAGGCAAACAAGAGCCGGCCTTGCTGGGATGCAAACCTGCCTGCCTTGGAACTGGTTCCCCTTTGCCCTCCATGGAGAGCGAAGCGCTTGATATCTGTTATCTTGCTATTCCCCTTCCTACCCCTACAGCACAGCCACTGCTTGTGTTTCCCCTCCCCTCCCCAAAGAGAAGTCTGTCTTCAGCCCTCCCGCCTCCCCATGAATCCTCAGGGCAGCTAGTTGGCATCTTCCGGCCTGACCTCCCTTGAGTGGGTGGGGAAAGGTGGCTGAGCCAGTCTGCAGAACCCGAAGCAGCAGTCCCCTTCCCCTGTCTAACGCCTGCCTGCCTCAATCTGTGGGATTAGATTCCTGGGACTCCGGTGCTAGGCAGAGGCTGCAAAGCATTGTTTAAATATTAATAAGAAGGCAGGCAAAGCCGCTCTTCCTGCATCTCTGCCTGGCTCTGCGTTCCTGTCCTTCACTTTGTCAGTGTGCAGAGCTGAAAATAAACCTTCTCTCGAAAGGGAGCTGACCCAGTTCTGTTAATGCTTCAGCTAGGAGAACTCCCAGCCCAAGCAGAGCTCTGGCCGCGCGGGCCAGGTCTCCCTGAGCCAGTGGGGTATTTAGCACCTGTTCTCACTGTGGGAGAATGTGGTTTCACCCAATGGTTCCCCAGCCTTATAGGTGGAGGCTCCAGCCCTGGGAACATTCTCCAGCAGTGCCGGTGAGGACTGCCGCAGTGTGAATGGACTAATGGCATCAGTGTTCCTAAAACTGCTGAGATTTTCCACCTTGTCGTTCTAATCTTCAAAGCATGGGAGTTCGATCGGGTGGGCTCTGGTGGGAGCGTGTTTTGTGTTCAGCAAAAAAGCCAGATGCCTGCAACATCCGTAAGACATAAAGGCTGAGTGAACTTTAAAGACAACTATTCATCTGAGCCTATAAAAAAGGAAAGAAGGCGGCCCCAGTATGCCATGCTCTGCAGTTGATGGGCAAATCACCTCATTAATAGTGGAGGGTGGAGAGGAAATGCAGCAAGATGTGACAAAATGTGAGGCATGTTTGCAGATGAGTTATTTAGGCTAGTCGAACCTAGAAAAGATAATCCTCAGGAAAACTCCAGAGGAATCTGACCAAGCGAGGGGAATGGACCCCCGCCCTGGAAAATGAAATTCACTGTTGGCAAATGCAGCCACGCATGCTGGAAAGAATAGTATGAACGCACGTTGTGCTGTGTTCTAAATTCACCAACACAGACCCTGCACATCGCTGTGCCTGGCATCATGAGAACCTCCACCCTCTCTTGTGTAGTGCCAGTGAAAAAGGCAAACAATGTTCAGCTGCATAAGCAATAGGATAGAAAAGGACACGGGATAATGAGAGAATCAGTTACTTTAAATGGGCCATAAATCCTCACGCTTCTTGGCACAATCCAACCCCTAACTGACATCTGGTTATGAACAGCAGGGCCATCCGTTAACCAATGCCTCCAGCACTGGAATATGAATGATGGGCCTTTGGCTCAGAAATATTCAGAACAAGATCAAGAGGCAGCTCCTTCAGTGGGGGAGAGTAGTAATGCAGAGAGGCCTGAGCACAGGACCAGGAACCAGGAGTTTTCCCTGCCTCTGATATTTAGTCCCTTTGTAGCTTTCAGCCAATATGGAACAGGCTGTGAATGCTGAGGCAGGCCTCTGGCAAAGGAAATGTTCCTGGGGCTAAGGGGCTGGACTGGGAGTTGAAGGCTGGGTTCTGTTCCTAGCTGTGCCACCAATTTGTTTTGCAACCTTGGGAAAGTTCCTTAATCTCTTCATGCATCAGTTTCCCATCTATCAAAGGAGGGCAGTCCCTGCCTCACAAGGATGCCTGAGGATTAGCGAGCTGACTCTGTGGCGCACTCTGGAGAGGAGGTGCGTGCATGCACGAGTAAGTGTGAGCCGTGCCGTCACTAGCACAAGTAGTGGATGGCAACTGTGGTGTGTCACACCCAGGCCGGTACAAGGAAGGCAAGAGCTGGTTCTCACTTGTCCTTCAGGAACTGGAATGATGGAACTTCCTGCTGGAGTGGTCCCTTTCTATGCGCAGAGTCGGAGTTCTTTGTTCCGAACTGGGGCTGGCTCAGGGTCCAGGGTCTCTGTCCTTGTCCTGCGGTAGCCCCCCGCTCCGGTCACCCCAGGCGAGGGGCCTTGAGATCTTCAAGGTGAGGTCAGCTCCTGTTCTTGAGGCTGCTTTCTCCCCAGCTGGATTAATGATCCCTCTTTAGCCATGAGAGACACCTGGCTAGTGCTGCACTACTCGGGAAACTGCGCTGTCGAGAGCTGCTTAAAAGGAAACGAACCGAAAGCGTCATAACGATAGTAAAAATGGCTTTAACTGTTGGGAAGCTGCCACCTGGACAGCCAATGTGGGTCAAGGCATAAATCTTCTCTCCCTGCTGAAATGAATGGGGCAGCGGAGAATTGGAAGGTTGCTGTGAATTTAAAAAGAAATAAGACTTCATCTCTCAACAGCTTGGCAGTTCTCTGACTTCCTCCCCCTCCCCCAACTCATTCCCATGGCAGCTGCATTTCCTACCTATTCTTAGCCCTGCCTCAGTGCGGGGAGGAAGGACTCTTCCGGCACTGGCTGATTTATTTCTGGTAGGTGATCCAAGCTGAAGTTTGAGTCAAGTGGCAAGCTCCCATTGAGACCCCAGCCCATGTCACTTCACAAAGACACTGAACCAGTGACAGGTGTCACTCTTTAAATTCTCTTGCTCCATGTATGTTCTTGGCTGAAGATCTACCAAATATCCAGTGAGTTGTGAGCATTCCCCATAAATTCGGCAAAGTGCATCGCGACCCTGGATTCCTGCAGCGTGAGGACTGGTCCTGCACCCCACCTCCCAAAACTGCATCTCGCTGGATCATGGGACGGAGATCCTTGCCTTAAGTTGTCTTGCAGAAACCCAAAGATTGTCCAACCCTGATGCATGGGAGCAGGTGCAAGGGAAGGGGGGAAATGTGAGAGGTTGGCTCTGATAATGTTGAAAGTGCCTCTAAATTGTGATGACGAAGTGAGCAAAGGAGAGCCCATGGTGCTGGGTTCTGAAAGGAAGAATTCCTGTGGTAAGAAGTCCCTGCATGGATTCTGAATGAGATGCACCCATGTTCCTGGCCTGAATTCATGCTGCAGGGAGCATCCCCTGCTCTGGGGCCGTAAAGAATCTCTGTTCTGGAGTCTTTTATCTTGCGGGGGCCATCCTGGATTATTTTTGCTTTGCAAGAACCAGTCTCCCTTAAACTAAGGGGCAAACATTGAGAAAGACCATCCAAGCCCTGCTTTGCAGGACACGGTCTTTCTTCCTTCCCTGTCCCAGTAGGTCTGGCTGGGCTTGTTTCCACCAGCTTATGTACAGGCAGACATGCCTCTCCTCTACCACTGCATCCCAGCTCAGCCTGGGCAAATCAGCCTACACCCTGCAGGTGCATCTCTGGGGCTTTCCAGTCTGCTGAGTGCATGGAGCTTCATGTCTCCTGCTTGCCCTGTGTCTCTGGCAAACGGCTCCAGCATCCTCCTTCGTTACTTCCTAACTGAACAAGTGGCTTGTTGAGCTGGATCAGCATGGCACCGGGGAGAGAAGACGTGGGCACTCTGAGTGGAGGGAGCAAGGTTAGAGAAGCCAAGCAGGCAGGAGCTGATGTGCCTGGCTGGCCCACTGGCTCCCATGCTGGTGACTGTTCAGATCACGTTAAATTAAATGTACAGAAAACAAGGAAAAATGACTCTTTTCTCTAATAGGCCCCAATCTCCCACCCCCACCCCACCACCTCCTTCTCATCCACCACTGGAGTCACTGGAGCTTCTGCAGGGAGGCAGAGGACTGCCTGCATGGAGCTCCTTGTACAATTCTCCCCATGCCCTTGGGCTCTGATCCTGCAAACACTTCTGGACAGATTTTTCCAGAGCTCAACTCCGGTTGTTCTCAGCACTCTGGCACATTAGGCCACTAAATCCAGTGAGCAGCCCACTCACAGGCGTAGTCCTGACCTTCCATGGCACTGGGTATGTGAATAAAGGTACCCGCCTGCTTGACATGACTGCAGAATTCAGTGACTGCTTCCCATGTATGCAGCATAGCTCTGCAGAGCCCAACCTGAGTGATGCTTTCTCTCTCCTGGGGCTGCCTTTAAAAAAAAAAAAAGTCAAACCCTTTTAGTGATTGCAAAATGTAAAAAGCATGTTCGACCCCCCTCTGCACTGCGCTGGGCAAACCCCTTTCTGCAGGAAAGCCGCCCAACCAGACACAGTTGAGGTCTGCAGGACAGAGCCAGTCTAACTGCATCCTTGGTATCATTTTCCTTGTGCAGCTGTGCTTGAACGGGAACATTGTGCAGCCATCGCTGCTAGAAACAGGCGGCAAGGGGAAATGAACATACTCAGAAAAGCTTTTTCCTCCCCCCCCCCGCAAAAAAAAAAAAAAGACTGTTTCTTTTCCTCTGACAGATTGTGGTTTTAAGGCCTTGAATCCAACTGGGGTGGGAGGAACACTGATCATATATTCTATGCTCTTTTCAAGTAGAATTTTTCAGACTGACACTCACCAGTATTAATATTTTTTTTATTATTATATATGGAGATATATACACCTATCTCATAGAACTGGAAGGGACCTTGAAAGGTCATTGAGTCCAGTCCCCTGCCTTCACAGCAGGCCCAAGTGCCATCCATGACAGATTTTTGCCCCAGATCCCTAAGTGGCCCCCTCAAGGATTGAGCTCAGCAACCCTGGGTTTAGCAGGTTAATGCTCAAACCACTGAGCTATAGTGCTAGGCTCTGTACAAACACCTAGTGAGACAGCCCCTTACACGGTGTAACTAGACAAGGGTCGGCTGGGAAACAAGCGCAGTGATTAACCCAGGTCATGCAGCAGAGCCAGGAACAGAAGTGTGGGCTCCTGCCTGCACACGAACACCTTGTCTGCCAGGCCACCTGGAGAACATCGGCAACCTCTTGCACGGAGCTGCTGCTGGGCTCTGATTGTGTTTCCCCCGGGCTCTTGGGGGGGGGGGGGAGAAGGCATCCAACGTAACCAAATTGGCAATACGTGACTAGAACCATCAATATTTAACTGAGCAGTTGCAATAAGGCGAAACCGGGAAGGAAAAGCTCATCCATGTCACTAAGTTGCTAATTTGGCATTTAAAAAACCCTCTGCTCCGTTCACCTCCTTGTGAGGAAGGAGGTGGCCCATGAGGAGTCACGCTGTGCTGGATTTGATAGTTGCCACGTGGTGACCCGTGGTGACCTCTGCCATTGCCTGTTCTTCCAAACAGCTGAGACCCTGAAGTGGGACATCATTGGCTCCAAGTTAATCTGATCTCATGTCCCTTGCCCACCTGGACCCCCTGGGAGTCATGAGCACCCAAAAAATGCAGACTTGGGCTTCTGGCACTAGGCTTCTTTCACTTAGGGTTGCCTCCCTGGCATCTGTCAGTCGCAGGGTGGAGAGGCGATAAATCGGCCCAACAGCCTCCTTTTAACAACTTTTTGAGTTCAACCTTCCAATCCCTGATCCTTGAATGACGCCCGTTGGCAATGCTACTAGGCAAATCAAAACACTGACTCATGCATTTGCTTCCCTTCAAGGTTAATGGTTTTGTTTCGTTTAAAACTCTGGGCCTGTTTTCCTCCAATCTAACCTTGCACCCAATTAGTGTTGCTTAGAAATCTGTCTTCTCCTTGCCTGGCTCTCCTCTGGAGAGTCTGATTTTAATAAGCCACGGCAGGGTGTCTTTTATGGCCTAACAATGCTGTGACAGCGAGGAGCACTTAGCCTCTGGTTCTGTATCTAACAGCCGCCACAGCTCACTGTCATTAGGCTATAATATGTGCCCCGTTGGCTCATTGCTTCCTTTAAGGCTCCCCTGTGGACAGGACACATGGTCGTCTCCTCTCCACAGGATGCTCTCTGCTCTTCGGTTCCTCTTCATCTGCCTCTCCCATTTGCCATGGAACGACCTTGGAATTCCTATCTCTGGAATTCCTGCAGCATTAACCTGGATGAGCTACTCCCTAGCTGTGCTGTTTGCTCCTGTGGCCAGTAGTTCTCCTGAAGAGGGCACTTTGCTTGCCAGGTGCGGCTGCCTGGCTTGGTGCCTTGGAACAGGTAATTTCCTCTCTCTCTTCACCTCCAAGGGCGTCAGTGCGCTGCCCTGCAAGAACTCTCCCTCTCCAAGGCATCTATCAGGATCCACTGAGCTCCGTGGGCCCAGGCTATTCTGGCTCGAGCTGCATGGGCTTCCCTAAGCACTGATCAGCCCATGGCTTGCACACGAGGCAGATGGCCCAAGTAGCTCTCGTTGGGGGAATGCGGGGAGCTCTCTCTGCCGGCACATGGGGGGCGTGAGGGGAGCCAAGAGAGCTAGTGGAACTGAAAGTCCTTGCTGGGAAATGGGGGATGAGGGAGGGGAAGGGGGGGGCTCCGTTTTCTTGGATTGCTTCTGTAACACCTGACCCAATCGCATGGAGATCCTCCATGAGGAGGCGGAGAAGTGGAGCCAGAGGGAAATGCACTGACCTGATCTCCCTTTCACTTCCAGTCTGGGTTATACATGCCAACACTCTGTGTTTCCCCAGCGCCTTCCATGGGGCAGACTCAACACACTGCACAGCCAGGGGGTCACCCTCATTTTCCAGAGGTGTTGAATAAATGACTTGCCCGACCACTTGCGGTAAGTTGGCGGCAGCCCTGGGAAGGGAACCCAGTGTCTCTGAGCATCAGCTAGGTGCCCACCTCATCCCTCTTGTTGAAAAGACTCTGTATCCCCAGAGCTACCTAAGTGCTGTGACCGGTCCTGCTGCTTGTGCCCAGATATTGGGGGCTCGGGATGGCTGATTGCACCCCTGGCACTGGGCGGGAAAAGGACTGAATTTATGGGTAATTACAAGAGGCTGCATGAGTTTCCAGTGAGGAGAATAAAAGGCTCTGGCTGCAGAGAATGGACAGAAAAGGTCCAGTGGGAGGTAACGAATCCAAGCGTTTCTGTCGCACTGACCGAGGAATCGCCCACTACACAGCAAATGGTGCCTGCTTCCTTTGACCCTTGGTACCGCCTAGTCCTGGCGGCGCTAATATCCCCGGCTCCAATCTCTGCTCCCCAGAAGTGTTGGTCTGTTCTCTGCAGTCGGGCTCTGTTCTTAGAAGCTGCTAGCCAAGCTGGAAGGCTGCGGGGAGGGGGGGGGTAAGGGGGGAATTTGGAGAAGAGCAACAAAAATGATTGAGGGGCTGGCTAATGGGGATATAATTCAAGGAGCCAAAGAGGGCTAGCCTGACCAAATGACCCTCTGCTCAGGTGAGGGAATCATTTTGGGTGGCTCCAGGTTGTTTTCATTCTTATCCTCTATGACATTTAGGCTGAATGCCAAGGAGGTGAGAGCATGTGGGTCCCTAGCAGAGATCAGGATCCTGAGCCTCTTTCTTTATGGGAATTTTCCCTTGCTCCACAGCCCTTGCTCTTCAGGATCTCTCAGTGGTGGGATCTGGACTCCCCCTCTCTGGGGTTGGCAGCCTTCTCCGAGCAGAACTTGTACCTCCTAAGCAGGGCTGATCTGTTTACGTGGCCACGATTAATTACGTGGAAATCCCTGCGCTGTCCAGCCCCTCTCCCCTCCCTCTTGCCCAGCGGGCAGGGGTGTGTCAAATGGCACATGAACGTCCCGGATGGCTCACCAGACGCAGGCCTAAAAGCAAGCGTTTAACGGGGAGGGGAAGGGGAAGGGGCCTTGGTTGTCTTCTGCCCTGTGATCTTGTGTGTCTGACTCCCTGGTGCCAACAGAACCCTGCTGCTTGGGCTTGGCTGCACAGATGTGATTGTTAATAGGCTGACAATTACTATTCAAATGAGGGGGTGGAATCATTCAGGGGTTGCTGCTGCCAGTTTGCTGTGGAGCTGTTATGCCCGTGCTTGGCTTCTAATGACCGTCCTTACCCAGCGCTCCTCTCCTCCTGGCGCCCACAGTACTGGGCTCATTCGTATTGCCGTGTGGCGCCCGGAGCCGGAGTGGCTACAAGGATGCTTGTGAGGCAGACTTGGGATTTCTCAGGGGAGTGAATTCCCAGGGTGGGGACCATGGCATGAACGAGGGGCTAAAGCCCCTGCAGGAATAGGCAGTAGCAGGCTGTCTCCTCTTAGGCATGATGGCTAAGGGCTTGTCTCCATGGCAGGGTTAGCTCAAGGCATAACTCGTGTGTTGTCTCAGACCTGACCCCCAGAAATCTCTGGCTCCGGTTAAGTGGTGGTTTAAGCTCAAGCCAGCCGGCCCATCCGGCTTCAGTGAGTGGTGCAGTGGGGACCCAGCTACAGGCTACAAACTCCCGTTAGCACAACTCAGCTGCCAGCCCTGTGCTGCTTGGGGGCTGGCCGAGCTGGGCCGAGTGGTGTGTTTGAGCGAATGGCTGCAGTAAACCCCAGCCCCGTGTGTCTGCCCAGCCAGGCTAGGACTGAACTCTGCAGCACCCAGTCCAGAGAGCCCAGCAGAGCTCAGGGAAGCTGACCTGCGCCAGGAAGGGTATCAGGGGAAGGAATGGGAGTGGCTGGCTGAGCTGGTGAGCCCAGTGCACAGACCTGCCTGCCCACACTGGAAATAGCTTGTTTCACACGCTCCTGGCTGCTGCTCCACTGGCGAGAGCAGGACACACGGCGCTCCAGCCAAGTTTGTCCTGTTCCAGTGGTGTGGCTGAAAGCGGCCTTGTCCTGTGTATGCAGCGAAACAGTGGGGACGCAATGCTGAGGACTGTATTGTTTTCTAGTGGAGATCGGGCTGAGACGCGTACCTCCGCTGCCACGCTGGTGGCTAATATTCTCATGGTCTCTTCCTTAGTGTAGACAGGACCTGAGAATCCTACAGCCAGGGCCACCCTGATGCAGGGTTTTGGAGGAGACACTGTCCCCACTAGGTTATTCAGAGCGCTAAATGGTATCACCCCTCCAAACTGGACCCAGAAGCCAGGGCAGAGATTGGAGCTTCCACATTGGGCACTGACAGCTGCTCCTCTCCCTTGGCAGCTGCATTGTGCACCAACTCCAACTTCGGGGTGAGCTTTGAGGGCAGCCATCTGGAGGGTGTGTGGCAGGGAAGGGGAGTCTAGAGAGCGTGAGGGCCTGTTGGTGAGGGCTGCACTGAAGAGACAGAATCTCACTCTTCTGGACACCTTTAGGAGAGGGGCCATGGGCCAGCTCTGCTTCCTGCAGATCCAGGGGCAGCGATGCCTCCAGTGGGGCCAACCCTTTGGGTGAAAGGCAGGAGATGCTCTTGGTGGTCTGGGCTGAGAGGTATGGAAAGGATCATTCCCCTTCCCCTGTGCACCAACGCTTCTCCAGTCTTCCTCCTGCCCTCCTGGTGTTTAGACCATCCCAGCAAAATCTCTGCCGTAGCTACTTGCAGCGCAGTAACTTTGAGAGTTGCTTATAATTCGAGGCATCGTCCCCCTGCCCCAGTCTCTCTGCGCAGCCCTGGGAATGCCTGGTGTGAAAGGCGGCCACATAGACTCTTCACCTTCTTCCTAAAGCGCCTCCAGCCCTGCGCCTAGTAATAAATCAAAGATGATTCATGGCTCCTCCCACCTCCATGCAGAAACCTTCCCCAGCAGCAGCTGCTCGAGCTGAGCAAACGCTTTCTCTTTTCTGCAATGGAGCCGGGGAGGGGACCTGGCAGCATCAACGGGCCTGTGGTAGGTCACTGCGGGATGACTGCTCAGTGCGCTGGTTCTGCAGGTGCTGGGAAGGAGAAGGACAATGTCTCCAGGGCTGCCTAGGGGGATGGGAGCTTTCTGACTCCATGGGGCAGTGAGTTCTAAATTGGCTCAGTGGGGTCCAGATTCCTGCCATGGCTGTATTTGGGGGTGGTGGTTCTGACTCAGGTAGGCAATATTCCTTTAGGTATTGTAATATTTGAGTGAATCCTAACCTACTATTTATATCCCCAAAACACCTTAGAGCCCCACGGTGCTCGGTGCTGTACAAAACCAGAACGCTGCGCAGGACGCTAGCCAGCTCCTGGGTGGGGCAGTCGTGCCGAGTCCTGTGCAAGGCTGGTTTAGAGGCGGGAGCTGTAGAGTTAAGGCCAGAAGAGAGCATTCTATCATCTAGACTGACCTCCTGTAGAATAGGCCAGAGCATTTCACCCAGTCTGTCCAGTATTGAGTCCACGATGGGTGCTCGTAGCCAAGGAAAGAGTTGAGATACCCCGCCACCCCCGGAAGGGTGCTGGTAGTTGGGAGAGGGACTGACCAGATCTGCCTCTCATCTATTTGGCTCCTCAGGCCCAGATTAAGGCTGTGAAGTGACCATGGGGAAGCAGAATAGCAAACTGCGTCCAGAGATGCTCCAGGACCTGCGGGAGAACACGGAGTTCTCAGATCTAGAGCTGCAGGAGTGGTACAAGGGCTTCCTCAAGGACTGTCCCACCGGCATCCTGAACGTGGAGGAGTTCAAGAAGATCTATGCCAACTTCTTTCCCTATGGCGATGCCTCCAAGTTTGCCGAGCACGTCTTCCGTACCTTCGACACCAACGGGGACGGCACGATCGACTTCCGAGAGTTCATCATCGCCCTGAGCGTCACCTCCCGGGGCAAACTGGAGCAGAAGCTCATGTGGGCCTTCAGCATGTATGACCTGGATGGTAACGGCTATATCAGCCGGGAGGAGATGCTGGAGATCGTGCAGGTAACACGACCTCCTTCCCCAACTCCCTCTCTCCGGCTGTGTGGCTTCCTTGTGCCTGGGCTTCTGCTGCCTGGGACTCCAGCTGGATGAGCTTACAGTATTGCCCTGCCTATGGGCCTGAGCCGAAGTCCATTGCAGTCAAGGGAAAGATTCCCCTTGATGTCAATGGGCTTTGGATCAGGGTCTCAGCCAGCTGAAATCCAGGCATCCATGTAGGCCCCTTTCATTAGGAAATGCTGCATAGGCACTAATCTTGCATTCTGCCCAGGGAGTTGGGACTAGTTTGAACAGGGCCAGTTCTCCAGAGCCATGCACTCTGACTAGTCATTCACCCCAGCTCATCTCCTCCACCCAGCCCTGGTGTCAGCAACCAGCCAGGGTGCAGTCCGGCTGGGAATTGGCTCAGATAGGTTTGTTCTGTTTGCCCCAGGGACTAGCACTGCTTAGGGGCTAACGCAGGCAAGCCACACGTGTCTGTCAGTCAAGGGGATGCAGGGACCAGGTGGGATTCAGTGGCTGGAGGTTAATGACATTTGGGAGGATGGAGGGGTGGGGGCTGGACTTTATAAGGAGGAGCAGATTCCCTTCACAGGCTTGTCAGGCCAGGGACTGGGGGGGTGCGTACGTATGTGCTTTAACAAGGGCAGGGTTGGGCTCCACAAGGCACATCATAAAAAAGCTTGCGTCTCTTGGCTTCCACCTCAGCATGTGGCCCAACCTCCCTCCCTTTCTCCGCTGAGCAGTGATGCTGAGAGGGGCAAGAGCAGACTGAAGAGTTGAATTTAATGGTGGGATGGTGAGCCGGACAGATTAGCAGAGGGCAGAGTGTGAAGTGACTGTCCATCATGGGTCTCTTGCCTGGCTCTGAAGGGCAGCCTTCTGGAAGGGCTGGGAGAAGGTCATGCAGTCCAGACCCCCAAGCCTTGCCCTCTGCAGGCGGAGGCTGCTCAAAATCTCCCTTCTCCGATGAAAGGCCAGGATGCTGCCTTTCAGTGGCGTCCGCTTTTCACGTGCTTCACAGAAACAAAGAATGTCGCTCTCAAAGCAAGAGACTGGCCTCTCATCCAAACTGGTCTCTGCTGCTTTAGGTCCTGGGAGAAGGGATTTAAAATCTGCCCTAGTAGCCGAGGAGTTGGTACGTTGGCAGTGAAAGCTCCTGTGCTTGTGGGGGAAACCGTGGCTTTGAATCCAGGGTCGAAGCTAATGGCTGACTCCGTTTTCCCACTGAGATGCAGGAAGGATCAAGCTGGTCCTGGCAGGGCTTAATGCACTCACTGCCATGAGCCAGGTGGGAGCGCAGCAGGATGCAGGAGCCCAGGACACTCATTGCTTGGGGGGTTGTGGGGGAGCAGTGGAGCGTCTGAAAGCCAGAGCCCTTTATACCGAGTCTGTCCTCTGCAAGTCAAATCCTTGAAGGGCCCAAGGCAAGGAGCAACTGAAATGGGGGAGCAGGGAGGGAAATAGGCTTCTTGGCTTGGCATTTGGCATTCTGGAGCCCTGGTGGCTAGGTCTCTAGTGGAGAGAGGAGACCCAGCTCTACTCCACTGTCTGAGCATAGGAGACCTGACATGAGGGGCACGTTTTCCGCCCCTTCGAGGGGGTACCCTGTGCACGAACCCCTGCAGGGAGTATAGTCATTGGCCTTGTCCCAATATCAGATGGACACAGATCTGTACAGAGGGGCACCGTCTGCTTCCCTTCATCCCAGGACCAGCCCTGGTTGGGGTCTGCACTTTCCAAGAGCAGGAGCCATTGGCTTGCCTGCCTGGGATGGGTAACCCAGCTCGGTACGTGGGGCTCACCTGAGTCAAGGTCTCGCAGGGGAACTAGCAGGCGGCCTCCCCAGCTCCTCTCTGCCCTCTGTGGGTGACAGCTTGTTAGCGCCTGGTGTTTTCAGAGCTGCTGGACTGGGGCTAGCCCCCTCCACTCTTCACAAGTGCAGCCAGGTGAGAACTGCAGCCGCTTCGCTAGGGAACAGAGCGGCAGCATCACCCGAGCAGAGGTAGCAGCAGTTGGGCCCCATTCACCAGATCATCCCAGTGTCCATCTGTGGCCTTGTACCAGGGGCTGCCTCTGATGTGGCTGTCCTGAGTGGCTGGGGGTACAAGCAGCCAACTCTGTTGTAAACTGGAGAAAAGAGCAACTCCCCTGAACAGCCAAGCCAGGGCTGTAACACCTGCCGTCTGCAGAGCCGGCCATTACCAGGTGTCCAGTGGGCAGCCAGGAACGGCCCTGGGGGAGACGGGCTGAGTTGGTCTGGGGGGCGCAGGGGGCGGGAGGGCGCGCGCACCAGCACATCACCACCATTCCCCCAGGTCTGGGGCTAGCTTTGGAATTAACACCACAGCCCCAGCACTCTGAATCTTAGTTACAGATGCCACGCTGCAGCAGCCTGAGGAAATGACCCAGTAGCTATTACACTGATCTTGTTTAATCAAGTCTGTTCCATTTTATTTCCCTGCTGACATGCCGGGAGTTGATGCCACTAACAGGCTTATCCCACTAGGTTTTTTTTAAAAGACGCTCATTCTCCAATATAAAACCAAACCCTGTTTGCAAAGGCAGGTGCAAGCCCTCTGTGCCTTAGCTCCGTGTCTTCCAAGTGGCTTTTGCAGCTACTCCACCTGGGTCTTACCCCTCCACTGACCCCCAGCACCCACCCCTAGGAACAGCAATTGCAGGTTTGAGTTGGCAGAGGCCACAATTCCCCCTCTGTCCTGTTCTCTTTCCCCTAGGCCATCTACAAAATGGTTTCCTCGGTGATGAAGATGCCTGAGGATGAATCGACTCCAGAGAAGAGAACAGAAAAAATCTTCCGACAGATGGATACTAATAATGATGGTAAATGAGAGGAGACGGAGGGAGATTAATAAAGGTCTCATTGCTAAATCCAGGAGTCTTAGTATCAGAGACACGCAAACTGATTAAATGCATCATTTGCGTTTCACAGGGTGGCGGGGGGGGATCACTGTGGGGAGGGCGGGGTGAGACTAAGAGGGCTGCTCTCCTGTGGCCGTGCCATGATATAGCAATGTCTTCTGTGGGCCTAGACCCCTGCCTCCTTGGAGGGGCTAAGCCCAAGGCCAGCAGGCTTGATTGTGTTTAAAGCAAACCCAAGAGTGGCATCTCTCTCTCTCTCTCTCACTCACACACTCTCTCTCTCTCTCACTTCCTGGGCCCTGCAGTTAAGGGCAAGGCTATTTGGACGGGTGGCCCAGTGGTTAGGGCACCACGGTGCAGCTGGGGAGATGTGGGTGCAATGCCCTGCTCTGCCACTGATTCCATCACCCTTAATCTCTCTGCACCGCAGTTGCCTATTGGGGATAATAGCCATCCCCTGCATCACGGGGGGCCGTGCGGACAAAGACGATAAGGAGAAATTCAGCAGCCCGCTCCTGGGCACTGGGTTCAGTCTGTCCAACTTTCCCCTGCCAAGCCAACCCAGGCTGGGGTGGGAGAGAACAGGGCATGGGAAGATGTCTGGTCTCCACAGTCTGGGGCTGATGTCCCCTTAATTACGGTCAGTTCAGTAAACTCGCTCTCAGGCAAGGCACTGTTGTAGGAATAGCAGTTCCATCCTCACTGCTCTGGGGGTCTGGGGCCCGTTCCCAGCCGACAGGAGATTTCACATGGTAGGGCTCTGAGAAGCCCTTTCCCAGACAGGCTCCCCTCCCCCTAGGTGCCCATGGCTATCAAGCTGCAGCAGAGAGAGGACAATTACTCTGTCGTGCATTCTTGACTCAGGGGTTGCAACCCGCAGCCCTGTATTGCTAGGTTGTGGAGGGGGCTGGTCCTGGCCTGGAAAGGGTCAAGCTGATTTCAGATGCAGGCAGCCTTTGAGCTGACCCGGCGGTGGACACACCAGGTCCTTTCTTCTCTCCCTTTTCCCAGGCAAACTCTCTCTGGAAGAGTTCATCAAAGGTGCCAAGAGCGACCCCTCTATCGTGCGGCTGCTGCAGTGCGACCCCAGCAGCGCCTCGCAGTTCTGAGCCCTCCCGAGAGGAGTGGGGGTGGGCTCCATCCTCTCCAGAGAGCACTGCCAAGACACCTGACCTCACGAGATCACCAGCTCCGCCATGGAGGCCAGCTTCCCATAATCCTCTGGGTGAACGGACATGCTCCCATGAAACGACAGCACGGCCGCTGTTTTCTCAACTCATCCACTCTGCTTCCCTCATGCTGAGTCTGTAGCCACGTCCTTGGGAACGTTCAGCGGGTTCTGGGGCTCTCGGGGCAGGTGAGAGGCGGACAGAACAGGAGCCAGCCTGCTGGCGGGAGCACAGGGCCCGGTTCAGCGTTGTCCTCCGGGGGTCCCTGGGAGGGGGGGCAGGCCTTGGTCAGCTGCACGAACAGCCTGTAGTACCCTGAGAGGGGGGTCTAAGCTTTCAGTCTCCCCTCCCCCCCAGCAGGAACACAGGCAGGTGCTCTTACCCCTTCACTGCCCCCCAAATGCCAGCCCTGCAAAATGGGAGGGACGAAGCCGCTGCAGGGCCAGCACGTAGCTGTAGTGAAGAGCCACTTCGCTGGGTCAGGCTGCACTCCAGGCTGCCTAGTCGTGTTTCCCCTGAGGACTGACTGGTGCGTTGGGGGCACAACCCCGGGGCACACTCGGCGGGGAGCAGAGAGGGCCTGGCCCTCCCTTCTCGAGATGGTCACCATAGGCGAAGCTACAGGGAATAGGCTGGTGTCTCTGCAGCTAGTGGAGATTGGGGGTGGGAGACTTCGGCTAAGTCTGTAGGAGCACGAACAGAGCTGGGTATTTTCCCCATGCAGCTCAGGGGAGGCCCTTCCCGCTGAATGCTTCCCTTACTTCTAGCTTCTGCCAGGATTTTCCATGGAGTCAGCCCCAAAAGCTTAGCAGCGAGCGCCAGAGCAAGCTAAGCCCCCGGCTTCTGCCAACCTTGGGTGCACAGCAGGGGCCAGGGCCTTTCTTCAGTCATGGGGCCACACAAAAGCTAAAGTTAGGGGCTCATGGAAGAAGCTTGCGGGGGAAAGGTCAGCCAGCAACAGGAGGGGCTCTGGCCACAGCCCTAGAGCTGCTCATTCAGGGGCTGAAGGGGGCGGTGTGGCGAGTAATCAGCCTGCATGGGGGACTAGCCCTCACAGCTGGTGTCTGAAGGAGTTAAGCAAAATGAATTCCCAACACAGCTGAGGGTGCTGGCAGAATGTGGCCATGGCAAATCCTGTCTCACTAAGCCAGAAGTTGGACTTCTTGCCCTCTCCCCCAATCAAAAGCTGGCTGCATAAAGGACCCCTCCCCTGACAGGGTCCTGGGTGGAAGGGGATGCGCCCACCTCTAGAGCCTGCCCCAGCTTGAGGGCAGGGGCTGAGTAAGTCCCAGGGGGGAAGGAGAGTGTCAGTGGTAGAAACCTCAGCCCTTGGGCTGCCCCCCCACCTCCCAGCTGATTGTAGCCTCCTCTGCTTAGCACAGATGGGGGGCAGCCCTGAGGACCCCAGTGCACACATTAAAGGCCACTGCTGTCTGTCACATGATTTTGTTCATCAGTATTTTGGTCTGGCTGCACACAGATCCCCTTGGCGAGGGGAAGGGGGGCGATCAGCAGGGCCCCCCACTTCACACAGAGGCAGAAGCCCTGCATCACAAATGGGGCTCTGTCAGCACAGCCCCACACCCCCAACCCCGCCAAGGCTCTCAGCCCAGGCTGTGGAGATCAACGTGTCCCGGTGTGCTCACGCACCCTTCAAAGCAGACGCTCGCTAGTCCCTTCCAGTAAATGAGGGGAGTGCATGGGGTAGGGGGGTTGCTTTTGTTCTTTTAATATCTTCAGAATAAAGTTTTGTCTCCGTGCAGCTGCTTGTGGGATGATGTCAGACCTAGACATGCTGAGAGCGAGATTTTGTCTATCCCTGGCTGCGGGAGGCCAGTTTACATCCAACAACTCCCAGCCCTTTCCTTGCTCGCTCCCTGCAGCCAGGTGAGCAGGAGAGGGGCAGGAAATTAAGGCAGCAGGTAGGACACATGTCAAGCCGGGTGGAGGATCCCCTCCCCTCAGACCAGCAATGGGTTTGAGCAACAGCACCGCCCTGGGGAGGAGGCTGGGATGGCAGAGTCTGGGAGAGCAGGAGCCATGAGGCCAGTGCAGCATATGGGAGAACAATGGGGCAAGGCAGGCAAGCCACTGAGGTTGCGGGGACAGCAGAGCCTGGTTGGGGGAAGGTTCGTGAGGTTGATGCATGAGAGGAGGCTTGGCACCACGGTACCAGCGGGCTCCTCTGGCCTGTTCAGAGCCACACCGTCTCCACTCTGCCCTGCCTCAGGAGGACATGGCCCTCACTGGCTTCTCGATTCTCCACTGGGACAAGCTGCAACGTGACCTTGAAACGACATGGGAAGCGAGTGTGAAAACAGAGTCGCCGGGCACTAGCACCCCTAAACACAAGGCACCAGGCTGCAGGGCTAAGACACAGCTTGACTGATCAGGCAACACTGCATGCGTCTCCACTCTGAGACCCAGCCTGTGTCTTTTGCACAGGGTGTCCCTAGTTACACACATCAGACAGAGCCAGGCTCTAGCCTCGGCCTTTGGATCGTGGGCTCTGATGGAGATGGGATCCCCAGTTTCCATCTGGGGTTGTGGCACCCAGGCAAAGTTGCTCCAACACAACAGCCGGATTGAGGAAACCCTCTATCAACACTGCATAGCTCAAGCACACAGTGGCTGAAAGCCCCAGGCAGAACTACACAGAACGATTCCCTCTGATGGCCAAGTCCCTAAGTGCCAGGGTGGGAGGAGCTTTGGGATGATGGGCAGCAGCTCTGACAAGGAGTGAGCTTTGCCATAGTGAATCAATAGCCAACCGGCATCTCCCAGCACTGGGAGCTAAAGGACGGGGTCACATCCCAAAGGGACACCTGGCCCAGCTGCTCTGACTTACCACCGGCCAATGGGTGGGATGGAGCCAGCCACTTGGGGGCAGATCCTGAGCAGCCCCATTGACAGTGCAGGGAGCGAGCAGAGAACCTGCCATCATCTCTCCCTGTGCAAATCCCACGGAGCAGAAACAAACCTGGGGATTCAGCCACACGGAGTGGCTACAAATAGGACATTGGGAATCCAATCCCACAGCCTTAGAAGGGGGAGAGCAGGGGCCTCAGAGCCGGGGTGGGAAGACCAGGCATGCCAGGGTTACCTTTTTCTTGCGGGTCCGCCGACACAGTTTCAGGTTGAGGAGTGTGAGGGTGAGCAGGAAGCACCGGATGCTGAAGATGATCTCCACCGTGTCGAGTAACAGGGCCATGGTCCAGAGGGACAGCGTGGAGCTCTGCAGAGAGGAGGAGGTCAGGAGATCTCATGGGGCCTGAGTCAAACCCACCAAAGCCAATGGGAGCTGTTCCATTGAGCTCCACCTTCCCAAAGGCCCGATCCAAAGACAAGCACGTTGGGGTCAACAGTAGGTTCCACGCCCAGCCCTGCTGCTGACTCACTGTGCAACCTCAGGCAGGTCATGTCCCCTCCTCCTCATGCCTCAATCTCCCCCTCTTCAAAGCAAGGATGATACTTCCTCTAGCCTAGGGCTGCTGGGACATTTAATGCACGAGTGTCTACAGCCCTCTGAGGTCCCCAGACAGAAGGTGTGAGAAGGGCACAGTGCTGGTGGTATTAGAAGCAGCGACATAATCAGAGCCTTTAAGGCCAGAAGGAACCATTAGATCATCTAGACAGACCTGGCCATTCATTTTCACCCAGAGGCCCCTATATTAAGCCGACAGACTAACATTCCAGGAGCCTGAACTGCACACTGCAGGGAGAGTCCCCGGTGCACCCTATGCTCAAGGCCCCTGCTATGGGATCCCAGCAAGTGAACCACGCCCCCATGCTGCAGAGGAAGGCAAAAATAATCCCTGAAACCCCATAAACACCCTGTATTCTGCCCTTGCTGAGTGGGCACAGGGGGCATTACTAGACACTGCTATGCCAGGGCGGGAGCGTCCCCCTCTCACAGGGATTTCAGACCCTCCCAAGCACTTACATAGACGCGGGTGGGGTCGAAGGAGCACTCGTGGGAGATCTGAATCAGCTCCACATTGGTGAAGGTGCAGGTGGCCAGCAGGGCATGCCCTTTGTTGGCGAAGGTGACGATAATGGAGACCGCCAGCCCCACGGAGCAGAAGAGCGAGAGCAGGGTGCTGCTTATGCTGAGGGAGAAGACTGCCCACTTCTGCGGTGAGTCAGAGAGAAACACAGCTAGTTACAGTGAGGGCCTGGGGGCACAGGCCCACAGGGCAGGCTGTCTGCATCCCTCCCACTGCTGGCCCTTCACACAGATGCCAGGGAATTCAGTCACCATGGGTGCATGTGGTCTGAGCACAGGCCTGGGAGTGCCCTGCCACTGAGTCACAGGGGGTACGGACCAACCATATTCTGTGAGGTATCCCCTGGTATCCCACCACAGCCTTTCCCCAGAGAGCTACAGATAAGCTGTGTCCGGTATGTTTCATGCAGCTGCTCTTTCTTTCCTTGAAGGGTGGGTGAGTCACCCTGCACTGCACCCTCAGACACAGACTCAGCCACTGCCTCAGTTTCCCCAAAAGGAGAATCATGAGATTAAATGTTTGCAAGTACTTTGGCTTCCTCCCCCTTCTCTATCCCCAACCCTCTCCTGGGGTGGGAAGGGAGCTCAACCTCCACCTGCATTGCCCCTAGACATGCGTGCTACTTTCTCCCAAGCCTTACAGCCTGTCCTGGGGTTTGAAGCTCACATAGAGCCATTAAACTGGGTGTGTCTAACTCGTGCAGCGCAGCTCTCTCACTGGGCGTGGCACAGGCAAGTTCCCAGAATGCATTCCCAGACTCAAGTTCAAACAAATCTTTTCCCTCTGAAGTGCAAGAGGGGAAACTTGTGAAGAGCTGAGAGGCTCAGACAGACACTTCCAGAGGGAGAGAGACGCTTGAGAGGAACAGGCCTTTTCCCCAGCAGAGCCTTTGGTGGGGGCAGGCTCCTACAGCATGACAGGACTTTGGGGGAATTCGGGAGCCATCCTTACCAGGGCTGTTAGGGAAAGGTATCTGGAGAGCACAATCGCAGCTATGCCACAGGAGATGGTCTGCAAAGGAAACAGCAATGGGAGGAGATGGTCTGCCAAGCCCCTCAGGTTAGAAAGAACTGGTACTAAAGTCCCAGGGACTTGGGGGCTGTTGTCTTACCCCCACATTGTTTGCTGTTTACTTCAGTTGGTTTCCCCCCCCCCCCCCCCCAAAAAAAAATCTAAACTTCCTAGGCCTCTACTATAAATGCAGCTGTAGAGCCGCCCCTAGAGAAATCCATGCACAGCCACCCTTCGGAGCCTGCCTCCAGGAAAACAATCGCATTGCCATGCACCACAATAGGGTGCCAACTTCCAGGGCCAGCTGGGACCATTGAAATGCTGATGTTATTAAAACCAAAGGGAGGCACTGTTTCGCCCTGCTGTACCAGGTACAACAGGGAGGAGTCTGATCCAGCAGGAGCCAGAGAGCGATAGGACTCAGAGGGCTGGCTCGTAACTGGGGCTGCAGCTCGCCTTCCTGAACCAGGCTGAGCTGACGTGCAAACTGCAGCAGCTCAGCCCAGGGGAGAGTCTCACCCACCCCTCATTGTGGAGTGAAGCACGTCACTGAATGTTCTGCAAGTGCCTGAAATAAAAATAATAATTAGGGTTAACAATTAAACTGACTGGTGCTGGCTTGACAGCTTCCGAGGCCAGCTAGGGGGAGAGAGAACTCGGGTGGCCTTAGAAACCCCCGGCAATCAGAGACTTTTTAAGGGTGGGTGATTTTCTAGGATTGGTGTTTATTTTTGTCAAGTGCTTAATGTTTGCAAGTGTTGGAAAGGCAGCAAGTGCTCTGGGGCGGGGCCCACAACAGGTGAATCGGAGCTCACTGGTTCTAGAGCTTTCCTTAAACACAGCTTGGCAGCACCGTTTCTCACAGGACCTGAGATGGTCTCTGTCCCTGGTGGCTACCCAGAGGCGAGCCTCTCGCAGGGGCTGCAACATTCACATGGGAATCTGCCCACAATGGCTCCATCTGCCATCCAGGTATGGGACTGGCCCCATGGCTGCAGTATCTGAGCACTACAGAGTCCTTCATGTATCTCTCCTCCCAACACCCCAGGAGGTGGGCAGTGCTATTATCCTCATTGGACAGATGGGAAACTGAGGCACAAAGAGACTAAGTGATTTGCCCAGGTCTGTGGCCCAACAAGGAATTGAACCTGGGTCTCCCAAACCAAGGGTAGCGCCCCACCCACTGGAGTACCCTCCCCCTTTTCACTGGCCAGCGAAACTAACAGGGACGGCTCCACGTACTGTGATGTATTATGGCCCCAGCTAGACCCGGGCCCCGTCATGCCAGTCCCTGCCCCAAAGAGCTGCCACGTAGCCTAGGTACCTTTTGGTGTCAGACAGGGACCAGATTGCGCCTGCTCACACCAGTGCTGAATCTGGCCCATCAGGCTTTGGGGGTGGGGGTGTTCTGTGAGCAATGCTGCAGCCAGGGCTGTCCCAGCTACAGCATCCGCAGGAGCCGTAAGAGCGAAGAGGTACGGAGCACCCACGTGGGCTGCAGGAAGGGAAGAGACCGCAGCTCTCAGGCCCGGACTCGGGGGGTCAGGGAGAAGCTTGTTTTCCTGATTAAAGGAACTTTGATGCCAGATACTGTTTTCTTAAACAGCAGCAAGAAACTGCAGGTGGGGGTGAGGGTCTCTGGCCACACAGCTCCCAGACCCAGCAATGTCAAGCAGTTAAACCAGGTGCTTTCCCATGACAGCCCTAGTTAGTAACTCAGTCAGCCCTGGGAGGCAGCAGAGCACGGCTGTGTGGGGCGAAAGGGAAGCGTGGTCTTTGTACCCACGCTCCACTGGTCTCCAGCAGGATCTCCCTTCCGGCAGCCTCTACTTCAGCAGGGGGCTTCCCACCAAACACCTGCAGCCTGGAGAGAGATGGCCATTCCCCCCCTACACTCCCTAGCTTTAACCTAGGGCGTCCCCTCCCAGACCCTAAACCACATCTTATGGTCCGGCCACTCTCCTGCCTCCTAACAAGCAACCTCTACCCCCGTTCTCCATAGCCTCCCCACCCCCGAGCAGAGCCAGCATGCCAGGAAAGCAGTACCAGGATGGCCGAGGTCACCGAGATGATGTTGGAGACGGCGTACTGCAGGGAGATGGCATCCTGGGGGCTTGCCACATAGCGCAGCACGGTCCCCTGCACAAGGGCTCCGGAGATGAAACTGAGGTGGCCAATCACAATCAGGATGAGCCCCGTCTTCATCAGGAGCTTCTGAAAGCTGCTGGGATCGAGGGTGTCTGTGCAGGAGAGAAGGGAGGGGCTCAGCTCGCTGCAGCTCTAGTTCAGGTCCAGGCACACCATGATGGGCAGGCACTGAACAAGCACAGCCACACAGATCCCTGCCCTGAGGACCTTACAGCCCCACTGACACTGCCGTGGGGGGTGGAGCGGGCATGGAGGAAACCATGAGAAGCACTGATGCTATTGTCATGCCCTATAAAAATCCCCTTTGAACTCCTGACCAGGACTCTGGAGAAGCCAAAGAGCCTGTCCCAGAGAATTTGCCCTGTGGGTGGCAGGGCACGGCTAGGGTAGCTGAGCAGCACAGACGGGATTGGTCCCAGTCCCGCACTCGCCAGTCGAGTCTCAGGGCTGGGACGTGACACCTGACTAGCACCTGGGCGAGCACGGCAGCGTTCTCAGACAGGTGAGTGGTTTGGACAGGGCACGGGAACAGAAGTGGAGCAGAGCAAGGGGGCGAGCAGAGAGGAACAGTGCCATGGGGCGGCACTGACTGAAGAGGGGGGCTCAGGGCAGTCCAGCCCCAAGGCACATAGCAGCTGTGGTATCTACAAAGGCTTCCAGAGGGGCCCAGAGAAGCAGCAAGCAGTGGATAGGGCTGGAGAGCCGAGTGGAGCTGTACTCAGGGGACTCCACCTCAGGGTTCCTTAGCTAGGAGGGCCCAGGAGCACCAGCTTGGTGGCCCCTTAGGGACTCCATTCCCAGCTTGTCCCCACAGGACGGGCTGCAGGAGCTCCCTAGGCCCATATTCCAGTCCCAGCGTCAGGGGCCCTGGCTGCTGCGGGGAGGTCAGTTACTCCTGCTCCATTCTGTGCTTACGGGAGGGACGGAATGAACAGCAGGGAGCAGCACAGGCCAGAACGGATCCTCCCATAGCTCCTTGCCCGGAGAGCTCAAGCAGGTGGATCTAAGACCCTGGAGCACAGAAACTAAGAAAGGGACAAGGAAGGTCTGTAATCAGAAGCTTCCTACAAAACAAACAGATTTCTTTAAAGATTAACCACACGTTAAACCTCAAAACGCCAAGAGATCATCTCCTCCCCTCCCAACAGGAAAGGCTGTGAGCGGGAGGGTGCCCAGGCCCTCTCCACACTAGGGTTTACAACTCTGCAAAACAGAACTCACAACTCATGTGATCCTAGCAACCTGCAGGATCACAGGAACTGCTCTTTGGGACAGAGTTTTCTTACTCCTATTCCAGACCTACCCTGTTCCAAACACAGGCTGGAGCCCCTGGCGCAAAGCCTTTTGAGATAGCATAGCCTGATGCTCCTGTGCGGACAGGGGCTCTGCTTTCTGGAGGTGATGTTATCAACCTCCCCCCTGCTCCCGGGACCAGAGCTCACAGATGGGGGATCTGGGTGGACTTTGCTTCTATTCCCAGCTCAGTCAGGCACTGGTGGCCTTGGGCAAGTCACTTTGCCCATTCGGTGCCACACCTGCCCCGCAGTAGACAGAGACGGATGCTGCTCAGCCTCAACCTTCCCCAGAACCTTGGGTGGAAGGTGCCGAAGAAGCAAGAATTGCTACATTGTGGCCTCTGGTGACCAGCTCCCAGGACTGCCCCTGGAATCCTGTGGTCACCCCCTCCCTGTGATCAGGAGGAGATCTGGGCTTTGATCCCCTGGCCTCATTTCTCGCCTTTGCGACCCCACTGATTGTTTCCCACTCGCCAGCTTTAGCTGGGGCTCCTCGGTTCCAAGCTCTTACAGGAAGGCCTTTGAGAAAGAAAAAAAATCCACAGGATGATGCAGACAAGGCCCCACCAGTCTCCAGTCCACCACTGCCCTTCCAGTCTGATCCCCCAGGCCCATCCCGCAGGACCAGGGTGCGAAATTCCTTCCCCTCCCTGTCACTTTGGGGAAAATGGAAGCCACTCACCCAGTCCACACATCTTGGCAGCTCTCAGATCAGGCCATTGTTGCTTCAAAGAGGGTCCATGTTAAGGCGTCTCTGCTTTCATCCCCTGGGAGCAGGCTGAGTCCCTGGCACTCCCTGTCCCTGCCCTGACCTGCGCAAGCTCTTCCATGCACTGAGTCCCTGCTGCAGCTGCAGTTACCTTCCCAGGACTGTTTTAAATCTGCTCTTCCTGTTTGACTAGCTCCCCAGGCCAGAACAAAGGGCTCAGCTCCACCTTCCCCTGCCCCAGGAAAGGTGATTCAGAGCTCAAACCCCACCCACTGCAGCTCCCATCTCCTGGCTGCAGTGATCTAGGTAGGTAGGCCTCTCCCTGCAGATAGGCCAGACACCACATGCTTCCCTTGTGATCCTGTGGCTCCAGGTTCCTTTGCTCCCAGCCTAAAGGGGCTGCACTGGAGGGAGGGAGCTGGTCCCCCAACATGCGTAAAGTTTTAACAGAAATCCCAGGATAGGAGTTTTATACCATGCAGGCAACCCACTCCTTACACAGGGCATTTGCCACCCATCTATATGAAGCTGCCAATCTCCAAGACTCCCCAGTCTTCTTGCTTTGGGGTGTCCACCCACCCTGCTGACCTCCTCATTTTGAAGGTGGTAAAACTGCGCACTTCCACACAAGCGGTGGTCCCATAAACACCACCCTATACCGGAAACCCACTGACTGTTATACTTACCTACATGCCTCCAGCTTCCATCCAGGACACACCACACGATCCATTGTCTACAGCCAAGCTCTAAGATACAACCGTATTTGCTCCAATCCCTCAGACAGAAATAAACACCTACAAGATCTCTATCAAGCATTCTTAAAACTACAATACCCACCTGCTGAAGTGAAAAAACAGATTGACAGAGCCAGAAGAGTACGCAGAAGCCACCTACTACAGGACAGGCCCAACAAAGAAAATAACAGAACGCCACTAGCCATCACCTTCAACCCCCAACTAAAACCTCTCCAGCGCATCATCAAAGATCTACAACCTATCCTTAAAGATGATCCCTCCCTCTCACAGATC